>NC_142849.1:35516730-35823076 GCF_061612785.1 Hesperophylax consimilis
ACAAAGTTGATCTGTGTCCCTATATATGGTTTTACTAAATGAACCAATCAAGGGGCAATCGGTGGACTGTTCATCACAAGGTTTTATGTGATTCCGTAATCTTTTGTGGTATTGAACTCAAAGTATTAGTCTCTAGAGTCGAATATCGCATGAAATAACTGTGAAATGGTACCGTTTCAAATCAAAATGACGTGTGTTGCTTGAATTGTTTATAAGAAATGTATGCGTATTTAGATCGAAACGAAAATTTCGCAAAAACAAATCCATAAAAAAATCATAACTTAGCAGGGGTACACGGGTTCATAGGGTGAGGTTTGTCTAGGTCCTGGCGGCGGATGCGTTTTCCCATCTACTGCGTGGCGGGCCGGATCGAAATAAACTGGTTGAGGGATACCTTTCGAACATAAAAATCCAAAATGGCGGCAAAAGGAATAATGTTATGTAGGAAATTTTGAACCTGTATCTTTTACCATCTCTCCTGATTACGCTTCGTGACTTAGTAGGTGAGGCCGGGTTCTTGGTTATAATGGGTAATTAATGGATGATTGGACGCGGTTGGAGCTAACTAAAATCTGTCCAAAGAAGCGAAGCTAGCAGTCCACAATGGAGTGCTGGTACCTACCCTAATATATGTTGCTTGAATTGTTTATAAGAAATGTATGCGTATTTAGATTGAAACGAAACTTTCGCAAAAATCAAATCCATAAAAAATACCTACTGCGTGGCGGGCCGGATCGAAAGAGACTGGTTGAGGGATACCTTTTGACCATAAAAATCCAAAATGGCGGCAAAAGGCATAATGTTATATGGGAAATTTTGAACTTGCATCTATTACCATCTCTCCTGATTACGCTTCGTGACTTAGTAGGGGTGGCCGGGTTCTTGGTTATAATGGGTATTTAACGGATGATTGGACGAGGTTGGAGCTAACAAAAAAACTGTCCAAAGAAGCGAAGCTAGCAGTCCACAATGGAGTGCTGGTACCTACCCTAATATACGGAAGTGAGGCATGGAACTGGCAGAAGAAGGCTGAAAGTAGACTGAATACTGTAGAAATGAGATCCCTGAGGCATATGTACGGTAAAATCATGTATGACGAAATGTGCGTATGCTGTGTCTATTCTACAGATATTTTATTAGAGCCTGTTAAAAGGAGCTAGCAGCATTGATCCCCGGTGCACCGTGCACGTGCTTGATACTCGACGGAAACGAGCGGAACACAGGTTCACAGTAAAGTTGATGTTACCTATGTATGAACGGGTCGTTTCTCCGACTCGTTTTACCGTAAGTCGGCTCGCATGTGGAACGAGCTATCAGCATCTGTTTTTCCTCGTCCATATAATTCGCGCCTCTTTAAGACCAGCATTAATAAATTCATTCCTACAGCCCCTACCTTAACCCGCCTCATAACGCTGCCCAACCGGTTGGCGACATAGTTTCTATGTATTTAACGTGTAAAGACAGGGGCGCTCTAGTGAGAGGTGTCACATAAAAAAATCATACCGCCGAATTTGAATATGGAGACTTACAAAAACTTCCGTCTGGAGCCAGTGAGACTATGGCATCCTCAAAGGAGACCTCAAAGGAGATGACGAGGAGGAAGGTGGGAGAGTACCTGGCTATTCAGATATAACCAAACACTAATTGTAAAATAGTGCAAATTAATTTTAATAAAATTTATTTGAACCCGCGACCTTCGGATTGCTAGTCGAGAGCCACCTCAAGTAGTTTGATATGTTTGGTGACTTAGCAGGCGTGCCCGGGTTTATGGGGTGAGGTTTGTTCGGTTCTTGGCGGCGGATGCGCTTGCCTACCAAATGCGTGGTGGGCCGGATCGATTAATCCTCTTTCAACGCATCGCCTTGCAACGCAGTAGGAGAGTTGGAATCTTATGTTTATCACTCGAACACACTGACCCCCAGAATACTACCCACCCATCCATACCTATTTCCTTCCCAGAACTCACTGACCTTCCTTTCTTTCAAAATACCCCCAACACAGCATTCACAAAGATGACATAGGTCTTGAGGGTTACGATTTTCCTTAGGGCCTCCTGTGTGGAGACGATGTAAAAAAATACAAAAAATAAACAACTATCTCGCTAAATCGTTGGCGGTGACTAATGGTAGGTATATTGGTTATCTAATAAATGGCTCCCGGGGCGGCGGTACACATAATTGTAATAATTCTCGAGGGCTCTGATGTACAGACATTATGGCTCCTGTTGATTGACGAACATATACTAAAACATCGTTGGTTGGAATCGGTGCTTGAAATGACTTTAGCCATGTTTAGTAAAAAACAAATTGGAATAAATTTTTCAACAATTTCAATTTAAAATTTGAAAAATTAAATTCTCACCAATCTAATCACCACAATTTTAATAGGCACATATTATGGATATTACGCTTTGTTTCAACTTAATCATTACAAGAAACTTACGTCGGGAGAGATAGTAAAAAATACATTAAAATAAAATTTTATTCAATCAATGTTCAAAATTTCTCTTATTAAATGACTTAGACAAATCTCACCCCATGAACCCGGGCACCCCTGCTAAGTCACGAAACGTAGTAAATGATGCATTAAAGTTAAATTTTTGTTTAATCAAGTTCAAAAGATTTTTTAAGCATGGATTTGACGTTTTTGAAAGTTTCATTTCAATATAAATACGCGTGAGGCAGTCTATCCTCTTTAAGTACAGAGTCATTTTCATAGAATATCGATGTTCTAACGGAATCTAAAAAGTACCACAACGCGCGCGAAATTGGCGGTTACAAGTTACAACACATGCAAGCGGTCAAGTTTGTCAGAAATATATAGATCAACAAAATAAATCGTGTAAAATGTATATGCGACCGAAAAATGGGCGTGGCTTACAGCAAAATCTCGATGACACAAGTTGATCTGTAGGGATTTACATATGTATGCCAGCTTGGGTAGTGGATCAACATATCCGGGGTGGATCAACAAATGCAAACGGATCAACATATACCTGGCGTACCGTCGCGCGAGATCAACATAGTACGAGAGGGGATAAATATTTATATATATATATATATATATATATATATATATATATATATGGTTACATTTTTATATATATATATACTTACTTTAGATATATTTATCCCCTCTCGTACTATGTTGATCTCGCGCGACGGTACGCCAGGTATATGTTGATCCGTTTGCATTTGTTGATCCACCCCGGATATGTTGATCCACTACCCAAGCTGGCATACATATGTAAATCCCTACAGATCAACTTGTGTCATCGAGATTTTGCTGTAAGCCACGCCCATTTTTCGGTCGCATATACATTTTACACGATTTATTTTGTTGATCTATATATTTCTGACAAACTTGACCGCTTGCATGTGTTGTAACTTGTAACCGCCAATTTCGCGCGCGTTGTGGTACTTTTTAGATTCCGTTAGAACATCCATATTCTATGAAAATGACTCTGTACTTAAAGAGGATAGACTGCCTCACGCGTATTTATATTGAAATGGAACTTTCAAAAACATCAAATCCATGCTTAAAAAATCTTTTGAACTTGATTAAACAAATATGTAATTTTAATGCATCATTTCCTACGTTTCGTGACTTAGCAGGGGTGCCCGGGTTCATGGGGTGAGATTTGTCTTAGTCATTTTATAAGAGAAATTTTGAACATTGATTGAATAAAATTTTATTTTAATGTATCTTTTACCATCTCTCCCGACGTAAGTTTCTTGTAATGATTAAGTTGAAACAAAGCGTAATATCCATAATATGTGCCTATTAAAATTGCGGTGATTAGATTGGTGAGAATTTAATTTTTCAAATTTTAAATTGAAATTGCTGAAAAATTTATTCCAATTTGTTTTTTACTAAACATGGCTAAAGTCATTTCAAGCACCGATTCCAACCAACGATGTTTTAGTATATGTTCGTCAATCAACAGGAGCCATAATGTCTGTACATCAGAGCCCTCGAGAATTATTACAATTATGTGTACCGCCGCCCCGGGAGCCATTTATTAGATAACCAATACACATACCATTAGTCACCGCCAACGATTTAGCGAGATAGTCGTTTATTTTTTGTATTTTTTTACATCGTCTCCACACAGGAGGCCCTAAGGAAAATCGTAACTCTCAAGGCCTATGTCATCTTTGTGAATGCTGTGTTGGGGGTATTTTGAAAGAAATGAAGGTCAGTGAGTTCTGGGAAGGAAATAGGTATGGATGGGTGGGTAGTATTCTGGAGGTCAGTGTGTTCGAGTGATAAACATAAGATTCCAACTCTCCTACTGCGTTGCAAGGCGATGCGTTGAAAGAGGATTAATCGATCCGGCCCACCACGCATTTGGTAGGCAAGCGCATCCGCCGCCAAGAACCGAACAAACCTCACCCCATAAACCCGGGCACTCCTGCTAAGTCACCAAACATATCAAACTACTTGAGGTGGCTCTCGACTAGCAATCCGTAGGTCGCGGGTCCAAATAAATTTTATTAAAATTAATTTGCACTATTTTACAATTTGTGTTTGGTTATATCTGAATAGCCAGGTACTCTCCCACCTTCCACCTCGTCATCTCCTTTGAGGTCACCTTTGAGGATGCCATAGTCTCACTGGCTCCAGACGGAAGTTTTTGTAAGTCTCCATATTCAAATTCGGCGGTATGATTTTTTTATGTGACACCTCTCACTAGAGCGCCCCTGTCTTTACACGTTAAATACATAGAAACTATGTCGCCAACCGGTTGGGCAGCGTTATGAGGCGGGTTAAGGTAGGGGCTGTAGGAATGAATTTATTAATGCGGGTCTTAAAAGGCCCGGATTATATTGATAGCTCGTTCCACATGCGAGCCGACTTACGATAAAACGAGTCGGAGAAACGACCCGTTCATATATGTATAGATAACATCAACTTAACTGTGAACGTGTATTCCGCTCGGTCCGTCGAGTATCAAGCACGTGCACGGTGCACCGGGGATCAATGCTGCTAGCTCCTTTTAACAGGCTCTAATAAAATATCTGTAGAATAGACACAGCATACGCACATTTCGTCATACATGATTTTATCGCACATATGCCTCAGGGATCTCATTTCTACAGTATTCTGTCTACTTTCAGCCTTCTTCTGCCAATTCCATGCCTCATTTCCATATATTAGGGTAGGTACCAGCACTCCATTGTGGACTGCTAGCTTCGCTTCTTTGGACAGTTTTTAGTTAGCTCCAACCGCGTCCAATCATCCATTAATTACCCATTATAACCAAGAACCCGGCCTCCCCTACTAAGTCACGAAGCGTAATCAGGAGAGATGGTAAAAGATAGAAGTTCAAAATTTTCTACATAACATTATTCCTTTTGCCGCCATTTTGGATTTTTATGGTCGAAAGGTATCCCTCAACCAGTTTCTTTCGATCCGGCCCGCCACGCAGTAGATGGGCAAACGCATCCGCCGCCAGGACTTAGACAAACCTCACCCTATGAACCCGTGTACCCCTGCTAAGTTATGATTTTTTTATGGATTTGTTTTTGCGAAATTTTCGTTTCAATCTAAATACGCATACATTTCTTATAAACAATTCAAGAAACACACGTCATTTTGATTTGAAACGGTACCATCTCACAGTCATTTCATGCGATATTCGACTCTAGAGACTAATACTTTGAGTTCAATATCACAAAAGATTACGGAATCACATAAAACCTTGTGATGAACAGTCCACCGATTGCCCCCTTGATTGGTTCATTTAGTAAAACCATATATAGGGACACAGATCAACTTTGTCTAATAACTTCTTACCTGGATCAACATACTACGGGAATAGATCAATATATATGAGATCAACAAAATCTTTTGAACTTGACTAAACAAAAATGTAACTTTAATGCATCATTTACTACGTTTCGTGACTTAGCAGGTGAGCCCGGGTTCATGGGGTGAGATTTGTCTATGTCATTTTATAAGAGAAATTTTGAACATTGATTGAATAAAATTTTATTTTAATGTATCTTTTACCATCTCTCCCGACGTAAGTTTCTTGTAATGATTAAGTTGAAACAAAGCGTAATATCCATAATATGTGCCTATTAAAATTGCGGTGATTAGATTGGTGAGAATTTAATTTTTCAAATTTTAAATTGAAATTGCTGAAAAATTTATTCCAATTTGTTTTTTACTAAACATGGCTAAAGTCATTTCAAGCACCGATTCCAACCAACGATGTTTTAGTATATGTTCGTCAATCAACAGGAGCCATAATGTCTGTACATCAGAGCCCTCGAGAATTATTACAATTATGTGTACCGCCTCCCCGGGAGCCATTTATTAGATAACCGATACACCTACCATTAGTCAACGCCAACGATTTAGCGAGATAGTTGTTTATTTTTTGTATTTTTTTACATCGTCTCCACACAGGAGGCCCTAAGGAAAATCGTAACTCTCAAGGCCTATGTCATCTTTGTGAATGCTGTGTTGGGGGTATTTTGAAAGAAAGGAAGGTCAGTGACTTCTGGGAAGGAAAGAGGTATGGATGGGTGGGTAGTATTCTGGAGGTCAGTGTGTTCGAGTGATAAACATAAGATTCCAACTCTCCTACTGCGTTGCAAGGCGATGCGTTGAAAGAGGATTAATCGATCCGGCCCACCACGCATTTGGTAGGCAAGCGCATCCGCCGCCAAGAACCGAACAAACCTCACCCCATAAACCCGGACACTCCTGCTAAGTCACCAAACATATCAAACTACTTGAGGTGGCTCTCGACTAGCAATCCGTAGGTCGCGGGTTCAAATAAATTTTATTAAAATTAATTTGCACTATTTTACAATTAGTGTTTGGTTATATCTGAATAGCCAGGTACTCTCCCACCTTCCTCCTCGTCATCTCCTTTGAGGTCTCCTTTGAGGATGCCATAGTCTCACTGGCTCCAGACGGAAGTTTTTGTAAGTCTCCATATTCAAATTCGGCGGTATGATTTTTTTATGTGACACCTCTCACTAGAGCGCCCCTGTCTTTACACGTTAAATACATAGAAACTATGTCGCCAACCGGTTGGGCAGCGTTATGAGGCGGGTTAAGGTAGGGGCTGTAGGAATGAATTTATTAATGCGGGTCTTAAAGAGGCCCGGATTATATTGATAGCTCGTTCCACATGCGAGCCGACTTACGATAAAACGAGTCGGAGAAACGACCCGTTCATATATGTATAGATAACATCAACTTAACTGTGAACGTGTATTCCGCTCGGTCCGTCGAGTATCAAGCACGTGCACGGTGCACCGGGGATCAATGCTGCTAGCTCCTTTTAACAGGCTCTAATAAAATATCTGTAGAATAGACACAGCATACGCACAATTTGTCATACATGATTTTACCGTACATATGCCTCAGGGATCTCATTTCTACAGTATTCAGTCTACTTTCAGCCTTCTTCTGCCAGTTCCATGCCTCACTTCCGTATATTAGGGTAGGTACCAGCACTCCATTGTGGACTGCTAGCTTCGCTTCTTTGGACAGTTTTTTGTTAGCTCCAACCTCGTCCAATCATCCATTAATTACCCATTATAACCAAGAACCCGGCCACCCCTACTAAGTCACGAAGCGTAATCAGGAGAGATGGTAATAGATGCAAGTTCAAAATTTCCCATATAACATTATGCCTTTTGCTGCCATTTTGGATTTTGATGGTCGAAAGGTATCCCTCAACCAGTCTCTTTCAATCCGGCCCGCCACGCAGTAGGTATTTTTTATGGATTTGATTTTTGCGAAAGTTTCGTTTCAATCTAAATACGCATACATTTCTTATAAACAATTCAAGCAATATATATTAGGGTAGGTACCAGCACTCCATTGTGGACTGCTAGCTTCGCTTCTTCGGACAGTTTTTAGTTAGCTCCAACCGCGTCCAATCATCCATTAATTACCCATTATAACCAAGAACCCGGCCTCCCCTACTAAGTCACGAAGCGTAATCAGGAGAGATGGTAAAAGATACAGGTTCAAAATTTCCTACATAACATTATTCCTTTTGCCGCCATTTTGGATTTTTATGGTCGAAAGGTATCCCTCAACCAGTTTATTTCGATCCGGCCCGCCACGCAGTAGATGGGAAAACGCATCCGCCGCCAGGACCTAGACAAACCTCACCCTATGAACCCGTGTACCCCTGCTAAGTTATGATTTTTTTATGGATTTGTTTTTGCGAAATTTTCGTTTCGATCTAAATACGCATACATTTCTTATAAACAATTCAAGCAACACACGTCATTTTGATTTGAAACAGTACCATTTCACAGTCATTTCATGCGATATTCGACTCTAGAGACTAATACTTTGAGTTCAATATCACAAAAGATTACGGAATCACATAAAACCTTGTGATGAACAGTCCACCGATTGCCCCTTGATTGGTTCATTTAGTAAAACCATATATAGGGACACAGATCAACTTTATCTAATAACTTCTTACCTGGATCAACATACTACGGGAATAGATCAATATATATGAGATCAACATACATAAGTATGCCAATTTGGGTAGATCAACATACTACGGGAATAGATCAATATATATGAGATCAACATAAGTATGCCAATTTGGGTAGATCAACATTAATTATGCATCCGATTTCCATACAAAATTTGAAAATTTTATTAACAGTATATCAAATGGTTTTTCTGGCAAACTGGCAACATTGATAATTATTGTACCACTGTTGTCAGTTCATACAGATGTATTCCATAATAGCCAAGTTATTTGGTGTTAAAGGTGGATCAACTTAGTCTAACAACTTCTTACTGGATCAACATACTACGGGAAGAGGACAATATATATATATATATATATATATATATATATATATATATATATATATATATATGGTTACATTTTTTTTTACGCATGAGTTTATACATATTTTATCCTTCCAATATTGTATTTCTTAAACAGGATCTCGATTTGCTTTGTCCTTTACTTATGTTTCTTATACTATTAGTATTGTATGCAAAAGCCGAAATGCGTTTATTATACATAAATAAATATTAAGAAATTATAACCATTTAACTGTTTTTTATACAATACTGCCGCCATGATGTGTTTTTACTTATGACGGCATACTAACACTTTCTTACAATATGCGTACATACCTCAGCACAGGTTCTCGTAGTGAGGTGTTAACAAAACACTCCCACTAACCCACATAGGCATCGATTTTTAATATCCTTGATCCTTATTTAATCTTCACACCAAAGTGAAACTGTGCTGTAATTATTTTTTAAAAATATATTTTCATTTTTCTAAGAAAACAAATTTGGCATAATACATATATTTAGATAATATATAGGCAGTCCCGCGAAAGTGCCATATGGTTGATTCCTGCAGATTCTAACTCAATATAAATTCATTTAAATGTATATATATAAAGATATGCATACTTTCAAAGCTACAAAAATATTTTAATAGCGTTCCTGAAGATTAAATAATTTAGTAAATAAATAAATAAATTTTATTTTATTAACATTTTTAAAGAAATGGTTGTCAACGCATGTCTTTTTGTGAATGATATTATTATCGATATCTCTATATATACCGTAATAATATATAACTCCACTATATATACTCTATATATACCCGTATAACTCCACTATATATACCGTAATATTGACTCTTTTTAAATCAGTTCGATAGTTGGTCGATGGTTGGGACGTTTGGATAAATTACCAAAATGTAAGTTTTTGTCATTCTATTTCAAACCAATTTGCATAATTTTAGTCGAGTGCATTGCAATAGTTGGATCTCTCAAATAAATATTTAAAAATAATTTTTAACATTCCCTTGTTCTCACTGACTCTCTCAGTTCTCTCAAAAAACATAAACCCAGTCCTCTTCTTCATTCTGATGATCCCCTAGTTAGCCTTATTCGAATGCTAATAGCCTCCATTGAAAAACCGTAACTTTTGAAGTGAAACTTCTTTAGGCGCGTAATGGATTTTCGATGGACGGAGTAAAACCGAGTCAGGATCGACACGAAAATGCGGGTACCCCCACCACCGCTCACCGTTCACTGTCCCTCTCTCACCATATGCGCTTGTTGAGGTGGGGGAGCCGCTCACGAACGTTCTCTCTCTTCTCTTCTTTCCTCTCTCTCAGACACCAGCGAACTGCGCCACGCCAAGCATCAGCTGCTTGGTTAGTATTTAGTATACTGCGTCGTGAGTGTAATACGAGTGAAATACGTAATTGATTGTGGTTCATACGGTTTAACAAAAGAAGTTTCACTTCTGTCTTGCGTAGGCTTGACACACCCACTTTTATTTTATTGGTTTCCTGGACATGTTGACATCGTGCGAATTCCTTGGTAAAATAGGAACAACATCCAACCTTCGTAAACCACATTTCTCTAGCTGGAATTTTTTCTTGTGTCTTGGCGCATTGCTAGTCAATCCAATGGATGCCTCAATACAAAGGACTATCCCATTAAAACCTTGATTTCAACGGTTTCAACAATTCCCCATTTTTCCAAAAACTAATTTAACGCACTAATTCGAATAAGGATTGGACGATGTTTTGTTCCTTCTCACCTATTGAAAATTATAGTGCTTGCTTTCTCATATTGTATATTCTGTGGGAACTTTAGATGACATATTTTCTGGTTTTCTCTCTCTAAACAAATAATCTTCTCTTCTATCAAGCTTTATCTCAAATTGCCTCCCCTCCATTCATTATATCATCTTTTCTATGTCTGATCTGGACTCCAGTCTTCCAAATAATTTTGAAATGTTTGTCAATTTAAACAAAATAGAAATGTAAATTCATCTTCCGCCTCTCCATAATTTGTTAATATGAAAGGTGAAAGCCAGAAAGAAAAATGATAATAAACTATGAAAACTAATTCATATTTCTCAGAATATACAGAAAATATATTCATAATAGCATGTCTCTATATATTATATAAATATAATCGGGATACGAGGCAATTATATTTTGTTTCATTGCTAAAAAAATTAATTATTATTGACCTTAAAATTTTAAACAGACCTTTTCACTAAAAATAATCCATTTCCTCTTATGTTAATCCAGGCATTTAAATATGTGGATCTTAAGCATTGTCTTGCTGGCTTTCGTATCAATGGCAACCAGCGGAGGGACTAGCACTAAAACGCACTTGGAAGGAACCAACAGGGACAAGACGACAGGTGCCATTAATGCACCATCTCCACCCGACCACAATGATCTCGTCGCAATGGCAAGATACGTCATGCACCAAGCAGGTGATTTAGCTTTCTTGCTTCTTCTTATGGTTTAATAGTAGGAATGTTGAGACTCTCTTGTCATTAGACAGCTTCTGGGATTGCATATGGCAGTATAAATGAGCCCACGGGAACTGGTGAAGAAGAAGTACTTTAAAAATTCTCCGTGTTTAAACCTGTTCCACACTCATGCAATACACACACACACACAGTCTTGCACACTCATGCAATACACACACCATGCACCAAGCAGGTGATTTAGCTTTCTTGCTTCTTCTTATGGTTTAATAGTAGGAATGTTGAGACTCTCTTGTCATTAGACAGCTTCTGGGATTGCATTTGGCAGTATAAATGAGCCCACGGGAACTGGTGAAGAAGAAGTACTTTAACAATTCTCCGTGTTTAAACCTGTTCCACACTCATGCAATACACACACACAGTCTTAAACTTTTATCTATTCTTATTCTCTTTGTGCTAGGTGTGTAGGTGTCTTATAAATGGCTAATTAATATTGTAGAAAAATCTTTATCTTTCCTGCAACTTGTGTAATACATAAACTAGGTGCATTTTGCTACATTTTTTAATAATTATTACAGATTGGACGTCTCTCGCCACTTTGTCAACAATACCGGAAGTACGAACCTACCCCTTTAGCAGCGTGGTGTCCATGAGTGATGGGACTGTACAAAACTCAACCGGAGTTCCATATTTTTACTTAACACTTCTGGACTTCCCAAGTAAAGACCTCGAAGTAAGTAATGTTTAAAATTATATTTTATTTACAGTGAGAAGCAATAAATACATTGCCCTTAATTGATTCCTCGCAAGCATGATTTACATTGGTTAATGTATTAGGCAGCCTTTCAATTGACTGACTCTTAAAATTTATGATCAGTTTCTGACCTCAGACTTGGCAGCCAACTCTGGTCTGGAGCCCTTGTATAAACCTAAATGTATATTATTTTACAGATTGATAACAGATGTTCAATATCTGTATCCCTGATGCAAACTGACTTCTGCAAATCTAAGAACTACCAGGCTGATGATCCTAGGTGCGCGAGAGTAATGGTAACTGGACGAATGGAAAAGGTTTATAATTTTATATTACTAACGCACACCCGTGAAAATTTTAATCAAAAGAAATACACATTTTAAATATAGAATTAAAAAAAAATCTGATAAAAAATATTATTTATGGTGTCCGGAAACTCGCAGTACCAGTGGAAAATTGGTGAAATTACATCATGTAGAGATTAAAAAAAAACTTTTTTGTTTCGAACTGAATATTTGTTTTTTTTTTGTATGTTTTCGGCAAATAAAAGGTTAAAAAAATCTTTTTGGGCCGAGTCAATATATATTATATTAATTCATTTAAAAATACATTAAACAGCTAATATTAACCCCCAGCGACTGATTCTGTTGAAATTCCACCAAAAAAGTTACTCGAAAACATTTACTACTAAATAGATTCCAAAAGCGATGTAGATTTATCAATTTCCCATTTGTACTACGAGTTTGCGGACTTCGTTTGTTGGAGGTAGATATTTTTTTGTATGTAGATGTTCAAAATATAATATTGATTGATGAATTGTGATGATTATTGTGCTGTGAAATAAGTTGTAGAATAATATTTTGTTCTTATTTATTTTCAGATGATAAATGGAACAGCTGAATACGATTTTGCAAAGGAAGCATTATTCTCAAGACATCCCTTAATGCCACATTTACCAACAAGTAAGATTTAAAATAACATATTATTGTGTGATTTACCCGGGCTGACTTTATTATTCGAGAAATGCGAATAAGAAAGTCCAAATAAACACTACAATTTCACATTTGAATAAAGAATCTTGAGTGAACCGTTTACCGTTTCGTAATACGGCCACCAACTGGGAACTGAAATGGAACTTACATAAAAATTTAAAGTTTGACAAAATGCCAAACGGTCGAGAGCCGAGGTACATACGTGCGGAGCGACTGGCTATTGTCCTACTGTTTTGTCAAAACGAATTTATACGCGGACAACGCGGCCGGGCGCGGTGGTAGGGGTAAGACACTATCCTGCGCAGATAGCTTTCCCATCAATCTCTGGGACAGTGTCTTGGTTCATTGTCCTGTCTTCCAAATTACTGTTCACCCTAGGACAGAAACAGAATTGTTCAATTCTCGTGTGATAGTTCCTTACTTGAGGACTGTTCAATAGCTTACGATGGAAATATTTGTATTGACCTAGAAATTCAGAACAGAAAAAACGGGCAAATTTTATGACGAAATGATTTTTATTCTTTCTTAATTCCGTTTTCGGCCATAAGATAAGTCTTTAATCACAAACAGACTAATTCCCAAATAGGCTCACATTTGATTTGTCGGTGATTTAAGCGAAATTTTGGATTTGATTGTTTTTGTATTTTCAAATCATGGATTTTACGTTGCAAAGTTGGTCATGGAGCAAATTGTTCTTATGGCCTGGTTCGGAGCACCTTCTCACATTCCCATTGATCAATATTTAGCCTTCCAATAATGACATTATAAAGGTACCTGTCTAACATGGTGACTAAAATATTAAATAAACTTAAAGTTATAGTAACTATCCATATCCTTCTTATATTCCAACATTGATAAATATTTAGCCTTCTAATAATGATATTATAAAAATACTTGTCTAATAAAATGAAAACAAAATTGATTAACCTTAAAACATAATGTAACCATTCATATTTTGACCAGTCAGTGTGTGAGTTTACATCGTGTGTGGGTCCCAGGCGTCGTACGTTCAAGTCCTCAACGACACAAGCAACATTTCCCGCTTAGTGTGGTGGTAGTAGAAGATTTTCATATATTGTCAGGTTATTCGTATCTTGGAAATGTTTGTCTTTCCGTTATGAAAAAAAAATCAATATGTGTACATGTATATATATTTATGTGTGTAATCGTTTGTTGTAAAACTAATATAAAATGTAATAAATGAAGGATTATCTTTGGGCAAATGCATTATGTATTTTTTATTAATACCGCATAAGATACCCAAATTCCCGAAGCAAATGACATTGCATTGATATTCGAAGAAAAATATATTTTTCTAAAATTTTTTTATTAATGTGAAACCGCACAAGAGTCCCAAATGCTGCCATCCGTCTGGAGCCAGTGAGACTATGGCATCCCCAATCGGGGTATGTTGCGAGGCTGACGATTACGTGTAGGGGAAGGAGATGGGGGGGAGTTCCATACAGAGTACCCGGGGGTAAAGTGCACCAATTTCGGTGGTTGATTCGATATTATTTTAGAAGTAGAAAAGATAAATAAATTTTTTCGAAACTCTTTTTATTTTAGGGTAGTTTTTAGGTACTTCAGTACTCCTACTATCATATAGAATCAACTCCCGAAGTTATTGCACTTTATCCTGGACACCCTATATTTTTAATGCGTTAATTGTAAAATAACTCAATTTAATAAAATATATTTTACTGCGCAAGCCGGGATCTGAACCCGCGACCTCCAGCTTGCTTGTCGCAAGCCCCACTCTTCGACCGCGGAGGCCGTCGAAATTATGAATTTAATTTTAGAAAATAATATATAATTATTTTACAATCATTATGCCTATATAGCAAAACTCTAAAATCGTTCTTTGATTTGAAATAGTAAAAATAAAATATATACAAAAAAACAAATGCTGTCGTCTTATACACATTTATTAGTTTACATTTATGATTATTATATTTATTTATAAGCATAAAGAGGATTTTAAATAAGGGTACACGTGTAAATTATATCATAAATACCTAACTATCAACACATTACCGAAATATGAATTGGTTACTCAGCTTGGATCCATTAAATTAATAAATAATACGTATATAGAAAAACCGGAAAAAAGTTACTAGAGTACATAACCAATGCAGACTAAATTAGGAGTTCCACAGGGAACAGTCCTCGGAACTTCATTAATAATATGGTAAAAATATTTTCAAAATGCAAGTTCGACTATTTGAGTATATGTACACTAATGTACATTATTGGGGAAAACAATGAAGAATCAATAATTTTTTTAAACAATTGAGTGAATTATGCACTATGATGGATGGAAATAAATATGATTAAATTTAAGACAAAATGTATTATAACTGGACATAAGAACACATGAAGTAAAAGCAAAATTGAAATTGATGGTGAAATAATTGAAAATGTTACTGATGTGAAATACTTCTTGGAAAGGAGTTGAGGCGTTTTAGGAAGGAATTTAGCTGCCAACGAGATGGACTTCCGATGAGGGCACCCGTCAGCCCGCTTATTGCAGAAATTTTTAAGAATAAATTTTGTAAACAATATTTTGATCTTAAATCACCATTGTTAAAAAATATATTACTATGGAAACGCTATGTAGATGATATTATGAGTATATGGACTGGCACAAAGCGCCAGCTAAATTCCTTCCTTAAACTCCTCAACTCCTTACATAATCAGATCCAATTCACACTAGAAGTAGGTATAAAATCAACACTTTACTTTCTAGATCTCACCTTATTGATTGTTGATATTAAAATCCATTTTAATATTTTTAGAAAACCTACCTTCACAGACACTATAATCCTTAATACGTCCAACCATCCAATCTCCCATAAACATTAGCATTTCTACTCATTGTCTCTACTCCTATATCAAATATTAATTATCCAAATGAATTAAGTACAATCAAACGAATAGCTCATAATAATGGACATGAAACGTGCCTTATTGAACAAATCCTAGCAAAAAAATTAATATTGATTTCCATAAACAAATACATTTACAATAGTCCACCAAATATCAATAATAATAACCTTTATCCCTGTTGGGAAGTAAGAGCTTCATAGATGCACGCACAAATGGCAGTGCATAGAACTTACGTGAAAGTCCGCAAGATGGAGCCAGTGGCCAGTAGTCGCCAGGGCCAGTGGGTAGGCTCTCAGAGAAACTAACTGTTTCAGATTCCAATTAGTCAGCTTCTAGTTAGGTCGACTATCGAGTCACCATAGTAATAATAAATCACTGATTAATCTAAAACAACCTATTATTTATTTACTCCTTCCAAGACGAGTTGGAGACCTGTTTGTATGAATACGAATACAAAAATGGCGGAGAATTGTATATATTAATAATCTTCAATCCCATCAGAAATAAAATCAGCCAATAACAACTTAGGAAAAATCTTAATAAACGCTAAAGACAAAGAGGATATTTTAAGCCACTCGGACATTTATAAAATTAGTTGTAATGATTGTCCAGCCTTCTATATTGGACAAACATTACGTAATGTAGAAAACCAAACAAAAGAACACTTCAGATGCTTAACAAGTTGACGTTTTTAAGAGTTCGCGGAACATTTATTTAATGAAGACTATACTTTTGATCGTGATACAGGTATCAGAGTCCTACATAAGAATGGAATAGGTTTAAGACTAAACAATTTAGAAGCTTTGGAAATAAAAAATCACTAAATTCAAAAATGAAAATTATTAATAACCAATTAAATTTAACTGTCAGCCCAATTCTTAGTATGTTCCCCATTACTCTTGTACTAACTTATCCCAAGTTACCCTACCCCACCTCTCTCCCACAACTGATCCGCTGTCTCTTTCTTTTTTATTAATTTATGTATATATGTTAGGGCGTCCCTTATGTGGTTGAAAAAAATTTTTTTTTTGATATCAAAATGCATACCCACTATTTCTTTTTGAACTACCCAGACTTACTTAAATACAAAATTTTATCTTCCTACGTCAACATTAACCCGTGCCGAAAGAGCTCTGAAGATTTTGAAAATTGCTGTTTTTAACCCTTTCCGTTATGTATTGAAATCAATTGAAATAATGATAATAATAATAAACTTTTATTACACACAGGGAGTACACAGAAGGAATAAATCATGAACAGTACAAAGTAAGCAGTTTAAATATTTATATTTAAAAGAATATTTATTAAAAGAAGATAAAATTACACATCAGGCAGGATATTTTCCTTTGAGGGTCTCTTTTTTACAATCTGGATACAGATTTCTATGCTCTTGCACACAGCGCCAGCGTAGCAAACATTGCATTTGTTCTTCATTTGCAGTGATGGAAATGAAGAACAAAAGCAATTTTTGAAGATGAACCATGGAAATCTTGCATAAGTTTTACAGCTCTTTCAGCTGTATCATTAACTGCCCTTAAAGAAAAAACTTTTCGTTTTGCCTCTATATAGGCAACATCTTCGTCCCACCTAGAAACGGGTCTCTGGAGGAAGTTCTCATCAATTTTTAATCGAGAAAATAAATTTGTGCTTTTGACAGACACAAAATCACTTAATAATTTTCCTGCAATAATAAATAAGTTTTATTATCAGTTTAGTGAAAACAGTATAAAAAATAAAACTATGTATTCCTACTTACCATACAAAAAATCAGACATATCTTCTTTCGATGGAATGTATCTCTTCCCAGAATCATACAAACTCTCTCTTTGTAAGTTCACTACAATGTTTCCCTTGGTTTGTGTATTAACTTCATCATCAAAGAGTGACAAAACGGCAATTTCTTCTGACAAGTACCAAAGATGTTGACTAAACTTGCTCAGGGCTGCTTTGGAGATCAATTTGTCAACAGTTTCATATTCCTTAAGCCTCTTTAAAAAGCACAAATCTTGATTTGGTGCCTTTACCGCCAGACTACATCCAAGCCATGGTTTCACATATATAACCGCAATGAATAAACAAACGTCTTGAAGTGCTCGTTTATCCTTGGTGCTAATTTTGAACTGGGATTGCAACAAACATATCTTTAAAGAGTAAATAGCTCTAGCCATCCACCTTGCTTGATGCATCGCTCCAGGAGGTCTGATATTAAGTTTTTTCTCATTATCTCCTCCTAAGAAAATAATAGATAGTTCAATCAGCTCACGATAATCGTCACGTACAATGGTTTTTTGCAGTTCTTGATTATAAAATGTCAACAGTTCTTCTATTGTTGTATTACAAAAATGTTGTGTGACGATATCGGTGTATGTTTCAATAGCAGCAGGATTAATAGTTTTCCAGTTGTCTCTAAACTTTTTGAACATTGGAATATCAGGGCTACTAGTAACTTTTTTTTTATTTATTTTTTTTTTTTTTTTATTTTTTTTTTTTTATTTATTTTTTTTTTTTTTATTTTTTTTTTATAAATTTAATTTAGATTAAATTTGATAATATTATTATTAAGTTCTGCAAGTTTTTTAGTTTTTTATTATTGTGACAGCTGTTTCGGCTTACAAGGCCATTTTCAAACTGTGGTTAGTCCAATTACCACTAGATTCCAAGAACATATACGATGTTATAATAATAAAAACACATCCTCAAAATTCGCAGAACATCTCTTGGTGAATAATCATACCCCACTTAACAACAAGGGTCCTAAACCATTGCATATAGAAAAAAAGGGCATTAGATTAAATTTACTTGAACAATTAGAAATCAATAAACGAACGAATGACCCAAATTTAACACTAATTAATAAAGTACGGAAAATAATTTACTCACCACTTCTTAGTATTTTCACAAAACCCAAGCAGTATAATGCACCCAAATAATTCATAGCAATAAAGTCATTAGTAAATAATTAAGAACCCATTACCATTTACTGAGGGGAAAACATAGATTGGTTTAACCAACAATAGATCATGTCATCGGTGTAACCAGTAATAAATCAATGTATGCACCTTCAAAATTTACATTTGAAATAGTATAAAAACGTCGTCTCAATGTGGACTAACCACAGTTTGAAAATGGCCTTGTAAGCCGAAACAGCTGTCACAATAATAAAAAACTAAAACACTTGCAGAACTTAATAATAATATTATCAAATTTAATCTAAATTAAATTTATAAAAAATTAAATGGAGTTCTACGAATTAAACACAAAAACAATAAATACTAGTAACTTGTTGGATTTTTGTTTCAAACACACATTTCAAAACCAGTTCGTAAACGTGATGGCGGCAAGCAAAGAGTAGTAATTCCCTGTCTAGTCTTTGTTCCAAAAATACACAGGCTCCTTTCAATCGCCCTGTATTAGACGCAGTTGTGTCACAACACATTATTTGAACTTTGTCATCGATGTTCCAGTCATGAAGTGCGTTTAACACAGCTTTAGCTTGATCCTGGCCGGAAGAGCTCTCCAGTTTGGGTACAGCCAGCAGTTGTTCCTTTTCTCCAAATGAAATAAGAATTGGCAGGCGTTCTTCTTTAGAACTTCTCACGTCCAGTCCAGGTAATAATTTCCCATCCCAGTGAACGGTCACCATTTCAGGCATATTATCCTGAAAATCTGATTTTATAGATTCCGCTCTATCTTTTCTACTCTGTGTGCGAATGCGTTGAATGGACGATTTGTTTATCGGAAAATCATCACAGCTAAGGTCTAGCGCTTCTACTACAGCATGAAGAATATAGACATAATCCCTTATGCTTAATTGACATCTATCTAAAGCTGCAACTAACTTAGGCGTGATAAAGTTTTTCCGTCCTCTTTTTGTAGTAGTTTCAGAAACCGTTTGAGAGGTGGTTGGCAAGGGTTCCTCGAGGCTTTCTTCAGAGCTGGTATGTTGATCGGTATGTCCTTGTGTTTGTATAAAATCTTGTGTAGTAAGAGATGACGATAAACTCGCGAAACACATTTGCTCATGTCTTTTCTTCTCTTTTAATTTTCTCTCTCTTGTCCTTTCTTCTTTTTCGGCTAACTTTTTGTCTACACCCGCTAAGCATCCTGGACGGCCTGGTTCTCTTTGTTTTTGTAAAAATATTTTGTCTTCTTCTATTTTCATCCGTTCCAAATCATCAACGTGTGCTATATCGAATATATTGTTTTAATTGTTTTGAAAGTCCTCCTCACGGCGCTTGTAAACAAGTGTTTTTTTTTTTAATTTTTTTGCAACTCCCTCCAAGCATGGTGAAGATTCACAAGTTTTTTACACAGTTAGGTATAGCTCTGGTAGGGATTCTAGCTTTTTCCCAAAATATAATACACTCTCGAATGACGAGATTCGCGCTTTCACTAACAGTCAATTTAACTTCGCGAATGATAAAAAAAGTACTGCAAGAACTTGCCGGTTAGACGGTAACTTTGCGCCTGTTATTTGATAATTTACGTCACCAACTAAGAAAATACTTTTTTTATTGCTTCTTAATTCCACTGCCATCTTTTAAATGTAAAACAATACGTGATAATCACGAGAATAACTGAACACAAATGACAGATACCGCGAGTGCGCGCCGCTACTTCCGCGCAACTTGTATGAACATGATTCGGTGCAAGTCGGCACGGGTTATCGTGCTCCGAATAAGGTAAAAAAAAATCCGAGTGTTTTAGAAGCAAAGGAACAAAACTAAGACCTATGCATTAGAAAATAAAAACTTTGAAATATAAGGGACACCCTAATATATGTGTACTTCTGTATTTAATAGCATATTTTTTTATAACTGTCCTGATGATGGTACGGAGGTACAGAAACCGGTAGACAATACAATTTATCAATAAAGTGACCTAAAACCAAGTATTTTCATTTAATTTCTTTAAAATGTCAAGTTACAATGTTTGCTTCTTTTGAAAAATTAAATAAATAGTTTTCAGATTGGCTTTTTTGAAATCAACAAGTACAAAACTAATAAATATCAAAAAAATCAAAACATAATTCATTGGATCTGGGACACGGGAAGACATAAAATTTATAGAATATTGGAACCAAACACATTAGTTAAATCAATATAAACTATGTTAGCCTTTGTAGACTTTGTTAGACTATGTACGTTGTAAAGTATTTAGAAATACTAAACAATTTTAGCACACATCCTAACAAGTGTAATAAGTATTAGATTATATTGTACCTAATGTAAATTGAATGAAATAAAATAAAATAAGGAAAATGTATTCCCCAGCACTGGAAATTATGTCAATACGAATCGTGGTAGATAAAATAAATAAAAGGGGCAAAAGTATTATTGGATAATACATCTAGACAACAGCGCCACCTATCGGGTCCAAAAGTAGTATTGGATAATACATCTATACAACAGCGCCACCTATCGGGTCCAAAAGTAGTATTGGATAATACATCTAGACAACAGCGCCAACTATCGGGTCCAAAAGTAGTATTGGATAATACATCTATACAACAGCGTTACCTATCAGGTCAAAAACTATCCCATATTTCAAGCTGGAACCAACCATACACATTCACAAAATTTCATTGAAATCGGTTTCGGAGGTTAGCGTAAACGAACACAGTTATATTTGATTTTTATAGATTACCTGGTATTTCAATACAGTTTTCAAAAACATCACTTTGTAAAAAAACAAGTAAATTGTTACGAAAATAGTGTCACGGTGATTGAAATTTTACCTTTGGAATTCCCAGGGGTTAATTAATCCAAAATAATATTTTATCATATTCCAGAGTAGTTACTATCTACTTTTAATATTGCCCTAGTGAGAAATCAAACATACATTTGAAATGGATTTAGCCGTGTATGGTGACCAGATCTTAATAGCCAGGTACTTTCCAATCTATAACTTTCTCCATATCCTTCTCATCCCCAATCCCCCCAGACTCACAATTTACCCCAATTGAGGATGCATAGTCCCACTGGTTTGGGATAAATAAAGTGAAAGAAAATATTATACTAAATGTATTCTTCTTTGTATGGGTATTTCAGGCGGATAAATAATGCTAATAATAATGTGTTATCCTGTGTGAGTTATCGATGAAACTCTTAGTACCTACCGAAGATAATGAAGAAAAAGTTTTCTGGCGATTAAAAAAAAGAGAATATAATAGAGATAAAATGAATCACCCAAAAGCCAAAGAACACAAGTCGATCCATAATCTGCCTGAGCGACGCAGTTAATGGTTTGAAATGGAAATCCCCTAATAAAACATTCGATAATTACGTGTAAAATTCCACTGTAGTAGTAAAATATTAAAGAGATTAGGGCGAGTCGGATTTACGAAGGCATAAGTCACATTTCAGGCGGGAATAAAGTTAAAATGATTGTCCTTTTCGCCCTTTTCGTCACATCTGTTGTCCTTCCCGCTCCCCTAATCCCTACAATGGGAGGTCGTCTCCAAATAAAGGATAATCGTGACATTAACAGATCCTTTCCCGAAACCTGAAGGAAAACCTTTCAGGGAACAAAGGGATTGGACCAAATTGTAGGCAATCTTATGTACTTTATGTTTTGTCTACAAACTTTTATATCTAGTTTTCCCATTCATTAGAGCAAACCCAGTTCTCAAATGGCAGCAATAATATTGAGAACGGATGAGCAGTAATAATTGTATTAAATTCGATTCTGTTATAATCATTATTTGCTCAGGCACAAATATACAACTGTGAATTATCCAATATTTTCATTATTTGCTCAGGCCTAACTATAAATCATCCAATATTTTCTTCCACTTTTATTTTAGTTCTCTGATTTTTACCTCAATAAAAAAATATCAGTAGGTAAAAAAATCATCTCCTCTTAAATGGCTTTTATCTGCCCCAAATCCTCTGGTGTATGTAAAGAATGAGGTGTACATACAAATCAATTAAAAAATCTGATAAATCATATGACGTATTTAAAAGTATAGAGAATAAGCAATAGCAACTCATTTTTTTATACAGGCTTCTAATGATGTGTTGTTTTATTTCTTTGCAACCAGGAGCGATGTAATATTTTCACATTCAATTCGATTTGTGTTGATATGGAAAAACTTTTGTATTTGCAAACAAAAGTTGTACACGGCAAGGAAAGTTTTTATGTCCAATTATATTCCAATACATAGTACAAATAGTAACCCATTTCCAAACGGGTTTGATCAATTACCATAGAAAAATAAATAATCTCCTTCAATAATGTAACGGGTGGTCAAAAATAATAATTCTCAAAAAAATAAATGACTCCCACTGTTTGAAGAAAAGCGGTAATTCCAGAAGAACGACGATCAGTTGGCCAATCCAAACAAAGTTGAATAAAACAATCTTGAAGGCTGTGCGAGGAGAGGCTAGGCTTATAGTGAACGGATGCCGCTGAAGTAACCCAGGACAGAGATACCTGGAGCCCTAGAACGGTCAATCGATGATACTCTTAATGAATCCATATTGGAATAATCCAATAGTCCCAATAAAAACCACGACGTCCCTTGGGCAACGGTAATTCTCGTACTTAGGACCTAAATTATTTAATATCATTCCTAATGCTTGGAAAACGAAAAGTACAAATGTTTTGCGCAAATTGGTCAACGACTGGCTCCTTACAAATCATTTGTTTGCGCCCGTATATACGCAATACGAATATGAATCAATAGTTTTGTTCGTTTAAAGACTTAATTCTTTCGAGAAAGGCACACAAATACAATATTTTACCGATGATTCAATCCAATATTGTATTTGTATGCCTTTCTCGATAGAATTGAGTTTTTATATGGACAAAACTATTTATTCATATTCATATTGCGTATATGAGGGCGCAAACAAATAATTTGTCTTAATACTGTAAAGCAATACCTTGCAAAAGCGTATTTAAACAAAATAAATTAATTAACGCCATCTGTGAACACGTAGAATACAACGAGCGTTGCGTTTAACCTTAAACGTTGGAAGGTATAGAGACAAGACCTTTTTTTAAAAAAAGCTAATAAATCATACAGTTAATAACTAGCAAATAGTTCTGAAATTAGTTGTCTTTTGAAATTTAAAAAATTATTAACACCAAATATATCACTAAGTTCACAGTATTTGTTTGCAAGGTGATAAATTCTTGGAATTGATGAATACATAGAGTAGTTAGTATTGCGGTTATTTTTACATTGAAAAGTGTATTTGCTTCGAGTTTGTCTGGCAGGTACATTCATATAAATTAATTCCAATAATTCAGGGCTGTCAATTAGAGAATTTATAATTTTGAATAAAAATAAAATATCAGTTAAAACTCTTGTACCCATTGACTAAATACTACATCAATGCATATATAACCTGATAGTTTAAGAAGTCTGGTTTCGGTACCTAAGTTATTATAATTTATAAATTCGATGGAAATATTCATTTTAAAATTGATTTATTTATGTTATCCTTTATCTATTTTAAAAAACCTTGTCTATTATATTAAAAGAACTGTGCCACTAGTCTTGCGTATCCACTACATTTTATTTTCAACCAGTCATTAGAAACAAAATACTTTCCTGAAAAATGGAAATACAGTTTCTTGACCCCGATATTTAAAAAAGGAGACAAAAATGAGGTGAGCAGTTATAGACCGATATGCATTTATATCAACTATTCCAAAAAATTTTAAATTTAAATTATTAGAAACTTATTTTAAATAAAACCATTCACTATATTAAGCCAGTAATTTCACCTAACCAACGTGGTTTCACTTCAGAAAAATCTACTTTGTCCAATCTTTTAATTTACAAAAACTATATATCCAAATCCATGTCTAAGAAGATACAAGTTGATTTAGTGTATATTGATATCAGCGAAGCATTCGACAAAGTTAATAATGATCTGTTGTTAAAAAACCTTCATAAATTAGGAATAGCTGGGTATTTATACGTGTGGTTTAAACTTATTTAAGTAATAGGCAATTGGCCGTTAAAATTTATGGCTTTATTTCATATAAATTTATTGCTACCAGCGGTGTCCCCCAAGGGTCACATTTGGGAACAATTTTATTTTTGATATTTGTGAACGATGTGCTCACTATCTTCAACGGTGTCGAAGTTTCAATGTTTGCGGACGATATGAAAATATACAAAGCTATAAGAAATATTAATAACTGTCAACAATTGTCATATAACTTGTTTGCACTTTTTTTTGGTGCCAAGAGAACTATCCACAACTAAATATAAGCAAATGTCTAATTTTGAGATTTATAGAATAAAAAATAAAAATAATTTATGATTACTCCATCAATAATATAGTTCTAACCGTCGTAACCGAGGTGAATGATTTAGGTGTAAACTTTGATCAGAAAATTAATTTTATAAACCATATTGAAATTACATCAAATAAAGCTTTGAAAATGTTGGGTTGCGTAATAAGAATTTGCATCCAATTTAAAAATATTCAAACCTATAAAAAATTGTAAATGTCAACTGCGCTATATAAATGCCATGTTATTATTATAGGTTAAGAGTCAAATTGAGTACAACTCGACAGTGTGGACTCACGATAGAAATAATTAAAAATAAATTAAGTAGTAAAATTTATTAATTTCAAAATGGGTATTACAAAGGAATGTGTCAACTATGATTATCTACTATGTCAACTCAATTTATTAAAATTATCTGAATGTAGAATAATAGTTAATGACCTAACAAGTTTATATAAAATCATAAATTCAATAATTGACAGCCCTGAACTATTAAACTTGATTTTTTTACATATAACTCGCGAACCAACATCGAGGCATTATCTACCATTCTATTGTGATAACTCCAACACAGAATCACAATTCTGTACCCCGTTCGCCGTATACAAAATTTGGGTACTGACTATAAAGATGTTTTTTTTATATATTCAACACACCATTCACCAAATATAAACAAGTGATTACCCAATTTATTTCAGAAAGAAGAACATCAAATTTAATATAATTTAATTATACAAACTACGTGGCTCTGTTTATCTTACCAACGGATCTTTCGAATGTATTGTAATTTTCCTAGTGGTGTATTTTTTTCATCTTGCATGGTTGAGTATCTAGTTTCGATTTTATTTAGTTTTTGACTTTATTTTTGTCTTAGAAGTTGTTTTTTATTTTGTCTTCTATTTTATTTTTGATTTTGTTTTTTTTTTTTTGCTTTGATTTTTTTTCATCTTGCTTTGATTTTGTTGTGCTTATATGTTCTTTGTAATAAATAAATAAAAAATAACACGTCAAAGCCCAGCCGGACGTGAAATTAGGAATAAATTAGTTTATCATTAAAAACCATTTACTATTTATTCCGTTTTCAATATCGGCTTGGCTTTCGACAGGCCTAATGAGCGCAACTATGCTCGGGAAATCGATGTAAAATGGTCGTCAGTCAACCCTTTTGACCGTGCTAGACCTCCCGGAGATGGTTTGTCGAAGCGATGGTTCCTTGACCCAAATAGGACAAGGGGAAGAAGGTGATAAATTGAGACGAATCTTCACAAGCACTTCTGAAAAATTGAGAATTTCCCGCGTATGTTTCGCTACTGATATAATTAAAAATTAATTCTGGTCACCCCTTATAAAACTTTTCATTTCACTCAGCCTCAATTCCACGCCTGAGCGGTTTTTTCATTATTTCATTATTTTCTTGTATGGAACCTGAACCCAAATTTAATGTTTTGTGGTTTCAATGAAATGATTTCACAAGGCAGACATTCCTAGTATCCAGATATAATAAAGTACATTATTAAAGTTCGCATGTCGCTCAGGATACGATTTATTATTTTTTGGGCGCGCGTTCCTTTTATGGAGGCTTACTTTATCTTGGTTTTCTGATAATATAAATCACAATCTTCGTGACATAGTTCTCAGATTTATTTTATTTCTGTGAATTCCGCACAAGAGTTCCATATGTCTAAAACCAGTGGGCTATGGCATCCCCAACTTGGGCAGGTTGGCTGAAAGAAGTAGGCACTGGGAGGAAAAAGGGAAGAAGAGTTTTGTTTTGGAATCTGTTGGAAACCATCAATCTTATCATGATTCCGAAATTCCAAATTACCTTATGATTCTGACAAAAAGTTTTAAATTTTTAGCAAATTTCAAGTTTTTTTAACTTTACATGTAAAGACTAATAATCTTTTCTGAAATCCAAAATTTTGCTACATTCTGACCCGTAGAGTAGTAAAATATAGCTTTCTCGTTATTCTCAACCAACGCGACATTTGACCCTCCGATGGGCGATGTTGTGTTGAAAAAAAAAAATAGTTAGCCTACATATTTCCTTAAAATCGCCACCGTTAAGTCTAAAGGTTAAAAATACAGGAATAACTTTAAAATATTGAACAAAAAATCGAATGAGTGCGTTTAATAGGTACCTACCGATTTGAAATAAAGCTGATGTCACCAATTTGCATTAAAACCTTCGCCTTTAGGTTATCCGGAAAATATGCTACACCAGCATAACCCTACAAATTATGCGCGATTAGTTCCACAGTCGTCATCGTTGGTTATGTCGACATAGCTCAGTGGTTTCGGGGCACCTGACAGGACATCAGAAGGCACGGGTTCAATTCCCGTTGGGGGCATTTATTTTTACTCAGGAGATATTTTCAATTTGTATTGATATTATTGCTTATAATTATTTGTTATCCTTTATGCTATCCATAAAACTTTGTCTTATAAACATGAGTTTGTCATTAAAAGATAAGTCATCGTTAGTCGCTATCCTCTTCTTTCCATAGGAAGGACTAGGAAAGACGATCATCTATTATTTTACAGCAGTAATGGTATTTAGTTTCACGTTGCCGTTGCTATCCCTTTCTTTCCTTCGTTTCTGCAGAAGATAAAGGGTTTTTTCAGGTATTTCGGGGCTGCAGACCTTCACATGTGGCTGTCAAATGCAACAATGGGGTACAATTTACGGTTTTTACAGGGACATAATGTTTTTTTACGTTAACTCCATGTAATTTTTTTTCCCTGAGGGCCTATGACTATCTCTGAGGATGCTGTGTGGAGGATTTTTTTGAGGAGAGGAAGGTGTGAAAATGGGTCTTGAAGAGATCCATTTTGTGCGAGGGAGGAAATACAGAGGCTGGCAAATCATTCCACAACCGAACTGTTGAACTCAAGAACGAGTTGCAGATGCGACCCGTTCTCATGTGACAAATGTCAACTGTGTATACATGTTGGGCGCGCGTTTGGCGTATTTTTCGACTATGCACCGGTGCCACTGGGATCAATGACGCTGGTTCCTGGAGCATCTTCCATTGTAATACCGGTAGAACAAGGACAGCATACCTAACTGATGCCTGTGCTCTAAAGCTCCAATCTGCCTGTAAAGATAAGTGAAATTCTGCACAGAGTCAAGGGTATTTTCAGATATTTTACCAGAGGTGGCTGCCAACTTCAACAGTGGGGCGCATTTGCGATTTATACAGGGTCATCAGTTGTATACTATCTGCAGTAGCAGTATCTGTAGGCTAACTTAACTGTGGCTTCGATGGAGCTCCCTTGCCTTTGTATGGACAAAACATGTACACTATCATGTAAAAAAATAACACAAGAGTATAAATGAAACCAGAGGAATATAAAATTTACATTCTTCATTTGAATGAAGCAATAAATAAGTGTATTTGTCTAGACAGAGTTGTGGCTGTCTATCTTCCCTGCATCCCCTTTAGGTACTTTAGCTTTTGAATACAATGTTACCACTTGTAACCGCTTCGCTATTTTTATGTTTTGTTCTGTGGCAGGGACAGAATGAATAAAGTTTGAATAAAGGAATTCATTTAAGCCGTTGAAATTCTCATCTAAAATAAGATTGTAATGAAGTGGATGATACTCGTATCCACATGCGTTAGCGCTATGCATTTTCATCGTATTTTTACCAAATATTAGGCATTTAAAAATTGCAGTATGCAACATACCAATTGTTCGAGGAACGAACAAGGGTTGGGATAGCCGTACTTTAAAGGGCTATTCCACACAGATAAAGCATGGATGAAGCCTATGGCTTATGACAGGCGAATGAGAAAACACAATTCGTAAGGTTAATTCACAATCAACTTACCCGGTGGCGAATGAAATCTGCATCTCGAGAATCATTTGTCAGCACTGGAACGGTGATCGTTGTACGGTAGCACTCGTTATTTTTAATTGGATGGCGATAAAATATGTATTTAGGGAGTATTCCGATAAATAACCGGCGATAGTATACACATTGGTTTTGACAGGACGAACGTTTTTTGTGCGATTGTTCGGCTCAAAGCACTCCGTGGTTATAGCTGACGTGTGTGAATTTAAACTACACAGTTAAAATTCTGACCATACTATTGGTTAGCACACGGCCTGTCAAAAGCAAACGGCGTGACGGAACACCAATATTGGTGATTTAGGTAATATCTGTACAATTTATTCTACGTCCGCAACGTCTATATATCTCAAGTTAATTTGTAGGAATGGAACATTCCAACGTTGATGAAGAAATTTTCTAAATGTAAGTGAAAATCCAATCAAGCTCCCCTGCATAGTTTAGAAGAACTACGTGCACAAACATACTGTGCTTTATACTATTTAAAGATTAAAATTTAGATCCTGTAAAAGAACTTCTGCAGTTTTTCTTTTTAAAGATGATCCGTTCGAATGTATTTGTGCACATTGATAGTATCGAAAGTTTGGAAAAAGTTTTTCGAACTTGAAATGTTTGGTCAATTTCATTCCAAGTAAGATAATATTGACTTCAGGTAAACATTAGCAAAATTACAAAAAATCGAAGACAAATTAATAGCTTCGCAAATCATTTTCCAATCTCTAATTATTATTTTTTTCGACCGTCGATTAACAATGTTAAGCAACCTGCATTGTAAGATATCTTCGTATCTCAGCATCGATTAAAATATGAAGTAACCTTTATTGTAAAATATCTGCGTATCTAAACGTAGATCAAAAATGTGAAGAAACTTCCGTTGTAAAATATCTCCGTATCTCAACATCGATTAACGAAGGGAATAAACCACCATTGTAAAATATCTCCGTATCTCAGACCAACGCCAGTTAATTGTTTTCGTGGAAGAGGAGGAGGGGGGAGTGGAAGGGAAGAGTATCTTTGGGAATTCTGTATTAAAATTTATCTACCCGCAAATTGGAAAGCATATTTCCCTCCTTACGTTCCTGATTTCATTTGATCGTATTGATCAATATGCGGTCCGTCCTGCTTCCTTATGCAGGGTGGTCACAATTACCTCAAAATTTCTCTTTGTTTGGTTACAATTAGCATTGTTATTTCGTTCAGTTTCATTGGAAAATTAGTTTATTTTCAAAAATCTTGATAGCTTCTTTCACGTAGTTAAGATATACATCCCACTTTAATGGTAACTTGTGTATGTTTTTTTATTAGAGAACATGTGTTCTACCAAACCTTTTGTCTGGTTTGGTAGAAAAACACATTAAACTGAATCATGTAGGGTCTCTTATCATACTTCAAATTTAATAATTGAACATATCACAAAAACTATCCAACCAGTTTTTTATTCTTATAACAATTTAAAATATTATAATTTTAATTAACTAGGATAAAAATGATATTTTAAACAAATCAGGTGCTTATATATTAATTTGTAATGTTTGTAACTTTTAAAAGTGTTAACGAGCACCTCAAATGTGTGAATAATAATAATTATTCTGAATATGCCAACCACATTTTGGAAACAAATCATTCTTATGATATAAATAAAGGATTGAAATTAAAAATAGGGGTTAAATAAAGGGTTAAAACTTTGACATAAGAATACAATGGGTTTAAAATTAGATAACTTTGAAATTTAGAAAATGGAAAAAGTGTTAATAGTCAATTAAATATTATTAAAAACCAAATATTGTATTAAAATAGCCATTTCTTATATTTGTTTTCGTTTTGCTATCTTTATTGATAATAATATTTGGATGATTTTATAGCGCTGTTTTTGTGCGAAATCACCTCAAGGGCGCTGTGCAAATATATGATACAATTATATTTCTTATTACTAACTTATAGACTAGTCAAACTATTATCAATTTATGGCTAACAGATTGCAACTACTGGTTCGTCGATCACCAAATACAAAGCCATATGTACAATGCATTTGATTGATGAACGTGATGCTAGAATGTTCATATGTTATTATTTTATTTGTTTTTGTATACGGGCAGATAATATACAGTACCATATTTACCTGGTAGGTCACTTGAGATTAACACTGTTTATTGTTTGTTAGAAAAATCTAGATACGGTTCGAGCTCACTGGACGTAATTAGAAAATTGACTTTCCAATATTTATCTTAGTTAATCCTTGATTATTTTATGATGAATTAATGTAGTTGGATCTTCCAGAATGCGACTTTTACATATTGCTCAATAAAATTTAGCCTTCAGGCCAGTTCTCACAGTTCGTCTTTTCAAAGTTAGTGTAGTTTCCCACATTTGCAGATTCGACCCTACAATAAAATAATTCATTAGCCTGGTATTTTTATAAAAAATATTGTCTTGTTTGTATCATTTATGATTTAAGAATTCGTGACATTTTACTTCAAGCGGTGGTGGCTTTCAAATAGAGCTGTTCGCTCTCTATTTTATGATCACCCTAGTTAAACCATTATGCCTAAAAATATTTTCCAATATCTTTCCCACCCCTGTCCCATAGTAATAAAAACCCCAAATAAAGTTTCATCTCCCTTAAAATAATTCCTTTAAAATATTTGTATTGTTTAAGTCACGTTTGTATCATTTAGGATAGTTAAGTGCATTATTTTTTTATGTTTAAGAATGTTGTTTTCCGACAAGCGGGTGGAACATCTTTATTTTTGTAATATGTCCTTCAAGAATTTAGTTTAAATACAGATACCTCCCAGAAAAAGGACAGTATTCATATAACTGGTAGGTACAGGCGTACCTACGCAGGAGCTAGTATTGCTATAACTGGTAGGTACAGGCGTACCTAGGCAGGAGCTAGTGTTGAAATAACTGGTAGGTACGTGCGTACCTACGCAGTCAGTCGTGAGATAATTACTAGGTTTATGTAAACCTAGGGAAAACTGAAGAATAAAGGAAACTAGACCTTTATTTCTTTCAGTTTAAGTTTGTAATGTTTTCGCCTTTTCGCCATTCTTTTATTTTGTTTCAAACAATATAGAATTTTCTTCTCTCTTGGCTATGACCGATGTTTAATTTTTTTTTTCTAAGGCTTTGCATATGTGTTCGCAGGGATGGAAAATTCCTCCCCTACAACACATAAGCCTCCATGAAAATTGGACCCTCTTCTTTGATATCTACAGAAAGCTACTTAAAGCTCTCTTGTACTATATATCTTTATAGACATATGTACTTAACTAATTAATACGTTATTTACGATCTTGAACGCAAATATACCCGTATTTATATTGTAATTAAATTCCATCAAACGTTGTGTAATTTTTTTGATTTATGATATAGGATTTTAATTACTTTCATTTTTGTGGTAACCCTCTTGGTTCTGATCGAGGTGTTGAGTTCAAAGTTGAATTAGTCTTTCTATTGCAAACCTAGACTTAAATGAATTTTCTGAATGAGCTAACTTTCCTATTGTAATTATTCTGATTCCCTGCACCCTAACAAAATCGTAGTTAAACGCTGATAAAAGATATTATACATGTTTATTTGGACAGGTAATTTAATATAACTCAAATGGTTAATTGTTAGTAAATTTGATTTTGGTGAACTTTTGTGTCTGTGTGGCACCACTCCTTTATGATTCTGCTGCTATAAGGTACATGTAAAGATTGATTTAGTAGGTTAATGTAATTAGTTAATTGCATATTTGACGAACTCGGAATAGCCCATTTGCTGGCATAATTTGGCTCCAATCCTCCATCAAGTAAACGAGATGATCGGGAGTGGACTAGAAATTTGCACAATCCTTTGACACGGCTCTTTGATTGATACCTAAGTTATCGTGTCCCAAAAAGCCTTCCACGTCATCATGTACTGCATTCAAGTTTCCCCCCGGGTCCCGATACCCCCAAATTCCGACACCTCCTTGGACTACAATTTACTTAGGGCGAACCGGTTTCGTCCTACATACAATCATATACTCACGGTTTGTGTGGACTTACGGGTCGTGAATCCTCATTCCACGTCTAAGAGAAGATGCGAGAGTAGTCCATAGGACCTAAAATGCAAGCTGTATGCAGGTCCGCATCCTCCAATAGACAGTACATACGAATAAATATATGTATACATACAGTTTGGGAAAGGCTTATAACTCGCAATACGAGGCTATCTACCTCGCATCCCGAGCTCGGATCTCGCGCCAAGAACTCTGCGAAGCTCTAGGTCTGGTAACCGAATATATACGTAAGAATAAGGTGATACTAATAAATACTAGTAAAATAAGATCATATTTGATAGTTTGTTTTGGAGAGCTATCGAACTCCAGGCTTTTGTTTGTTTGGTTTTGACGTTTTTATTTAAGAGAATCGCCATCTCTATTGGATTTGGTTAATGGTCTTGTTATAGGAGCGACCACTGCCTCCTATTGATGAACTGTATTTGTTTTAAATTTTACCTCCAGGGTTCAACATTAATTTTTGTTCATCCTATCCCGTGATTTTCCAATTGTTTCAAGTAGTTGATTGCCACATTAGAGAGTACTCGACCCTCAAATATCTCAGGCAACTGATGGGGTTTTGTATGAGCACCCAATCAATAATATTCAAATGTTTCGTATAATTATTCGATATAAATCTTCCTAACCCGTGATTTTTCAATTGTCGTTTGTGATTGATAGGTATTTGAGCGCACGCAGCTTCCAGCTGGTTCAGATAACTAATAAAAATCTATGCGACTATCTAATCAATGATATTTAAATGTTTCATGTAATATTTCGATATAAATCTGGCTAACCCGTGATTTTTCAATTGTCGTTTGTGATTGATAAGTATTTGAGAACACGCATCTTCCAGCTGTTTCGGGTAATTAATAAAATCCTTTGTGACTAACTAATTATGGCCAAGGACGTTTCCAAACTATGCGGTTGACCCAATTCTCCAGTGTCTTTATTTGTAAACAAATAATATAAACATCTCCTGACACACTAACCTAAATGTGAGATTTGTTTATTTTAAAATTCCTTAGAAGTCATTTGTGCCTCTTTACTTTTATTGCGCACTATTTATTAAAATATTTTTAAATCCTTTATAGAAGTTAAACTATTTTTCATTTTCCGAATTTAGTAAATTTACTAGGTTTAATTGAAGAGTAAATATACATATATAAGTACACATATCTCGATTATCAAAATATGTTAACTAAGAGTACATATATTAATAAATAAATATAAAATATATGATTCTACATAGTCTGGAATATTAATAAATACATATTTTCCTTTTCAATAATATAGATATATCCTCGGGTAGGTATTAAAAATCGCTACCATTTCGATGCTTCGATTAATAAATAAAATACATATATATAATTACATTACTCATATATATATTCTTTATATACAATATTTTACTTTACTTTTATATAGATAAATATATATACAAATATACAATATACATATATTAATGTGTAATTCTTTGTTTTGTTGTTTTAATTTAATATTCAATTGATATACTTCCACTTCACAGCCCTTCTGTGTCTCCTGGGACCTGAAAATTATTTATAAAAGGAAAACTCACCCACGTCAAGGTATTTCCGGTCGGGTAGTACACAACAACCTTGATGAAGAAATCCTACCTAATTAATTGTATTTTTCAACTAATTTCAAAATAAATCTTTTCGACTATTTATTCCTATTTAATATTTTATTCTCGCTTGAATCGTATAAATTAGCTGATATTTAATTTTTCTTCCGAACGAAATCCTAATTCAGAAAACCCGTTGATTCAATAACACTTTTCTAGTTTAGGCTTTTGAATGATAGCTGTTAAAATACTTTTTTCGAAATGATAGACTGATGATTAAAATTCCGGTTAAAACGACAAACACTTTTAACACTGTCGCTATACGCACGATGGATTTTAATTGAACAATTTATTAATTCTAAATTTCTTTTTATATAAATTGATAAGAAAATTTATTCCAAATTGTGCAAACTTTTAATTTACTCGACTATTAATAAATTAAATTTTTTCTAACTGTTAATTTTAGAACAAAGATTTAAACGTTTATTATTATCGAATCCTTTTTTTTTTGTTTTTGTGTTTCTTTTAACCTAAGATGAAGTATTTATTACTATTATTATTATTTTTTTAACCAAATTGACGTTAAATTATAATCTATTTTTAAATATCAATACGCGATCACGTTCACTTTAGATTAACGATAGCAAACTCTTAAATTTAATTTGAATGTTTTCACTTTGAATGAAATAATTATTTTTAAATTTTTAATTAATTCACAATTCACTTTTTGCACTTCACTTAACACTTTTAAGCACTGAGTTTAAATTATATTTATTTTCACTGTTTAACCAAATTAAACTGATTTAACAAAACTTCACTGGTGGGGTTTTCAGAATTTAGAAACTGAATTTAAGACTTTTTACAAAACTTTCTAAGTCCAGGGACTTGTTCAGAATTTAACACTTAGATTATTTCACTAGAATTTTACCAATAGACGTAGTACTGCCATGTAACAACTTTTCAAACCCTCGGCGCGACTGCCTCCTGACTGATGAGTTCCATCTTTTATACCCCTCTCAGGTTCCAAAAGACGTATCTGAATTTCCTTTGGTAATCAATTCTATCTTTTACCAACTCGCAAATCCGAACATCCCTCCCATCAATATCGATTGTGGTTCCATAAGATGTTCTGCTTTCCGGCTCAAGGCGGTGTTCAGTTTCCATCTCACAAATCTAAGTCGATAGGGTCCGAATCAGGTAAGTCTGTGTTAATCGCCCAAGCTCCCTTTGTCCTCTGTTCATACAAAAATGTAGTTAGAATCTCATGATTTTGCGTTCCTTTTTTTTCTCAATTCGCGATAGGTCCGTCCTCAATAACATATATACAGATCTCAATTTTATGCATCTCGTGCGAAAATTGTTTAAATCCATGTCGAAATCTTTACTACGCATTTTTGAATTTCGATTTGTTTAAATTCTACTTTATTGTTACTTATATGAGCTTTTCCATTTCCACTCGTACTTTCTATCTCCATGACGCAGATTTGAGTTTTTCCTTTATCTTTGAATTTTATTTTTATCCGCGACGTTTTCTTGCACAAATTCTTCTTGATTCTTATGTCATTTCTCATAACTCTTATAATTACTCATTTTCCAAGTCGTATTTATTAATTTCACGGATAAATTCGAATTGTATCACTTTTTTCCACTTGGATTATTCTTTATCTCCGTTCTTTACCCTTCCTTTTATCTTTTCTCCACTTTTCCCGATGTGTGTAGTCTGCTGGGAAATTTCATACTTCATTTATTATTAATTAATATATAGTTTTCCACACTTCCATGGGAGATATACCTAATTAGACTCTGGGATATCTGTCATTTTTATTGCCTGACCCAATCTCCGCCCAATTTTCTATCTTTCTCATACCAGGATTCACATAAAACATATGCATTGACATCTGTTTATGTTTAAAATTTTGGTACTAGACTCGTAAATCTAGTTTAATTTCAAACCTATTAATTTTAATCTCTTTTGTCTAATCTAAATACTTCCATAAGGTCCACGTTAAAGTTAATCGCTTTTCTAATCGTTTATTACCTTAACGTAAATAAAAATCATGTTCGGATTTTGATTGTTTATCCTTCAAAATATACATGAGACCGCCAACCTTTTATCTTGTTTCGATCCCTCCGTAATATTGGGTAACTCTAATATATATCTAACCTAATAATTATGTAAAATGTCTACTTTTCCTGAATCTAATCTATCGCTATTATGTTTAGTTTTACTGTCTTCTTCTGCTACTCGATTTTCACGTCCCTAGAACCTTCGTAGCAGTCCAAAATCTCTGTATTATCCTTCCATTCGGTCGCCGCACTTTTCTAAAATGTCTATTTTTTTTGCGAGATTTTCATTCAAAATTGATTTACCAATATGTCCGTTTCATCTTAAATTGATAACGATTAATTTCCATTGTTTCCAAAACTCTCACCTCTCTTTAGTATGATTTTTATCGAACATGACACCCTCCTCCTATCATAAATAATTGTACTACAGTTGAAAATCCTGCCAGTGATTTTCCTTCGCTTTTCCCGTCCTTTTTTTATACTATCACGTTTATAATTTTTTTCATTGCATTTTTGTGTGTGCGCTTTACAACTTGTAAGACTTCCAAGCACCCGATTTCAATGGTTCGATACCCCATAAACGTCTCAGTTATTGTAAACATTTCCAGGAGTTTGTCACCTTGAAAGTCGATGTTGACCCTAAAGTGCGTTCACCTCTAATTTCTGTGGGAAAGAAGAAGCCATTAATTATCTTTTTTAATGTCGGGTCCAAGGTTCAATCCTTTGTCTTTCGTAGACACACCCCCCTTCGTTCACTGATTGGTTACTCAAAATTTTATAGCTCTTTGTTCAGATCTATTGGTTGACAAAATTCAATTTTTATTTATAGGCCTAGGAAAGGGGAAGTACCAGTCGTCCTAGACGATTTTACGACCTCTCTGCTTTCGTCCCGGAACCTAGATTTAATTTCAACTATTACAGGTGTCTACTGCAAGCAAGCTGGATCAATTCTTTCTCCGCCAGATGTCGTTAGCATGTCCGTTTTCATAAATAATTTGCATATTTTCTTGCAGCTATGGTTTATCTGTTTTTCTTTCACTGTGATTTAAAGCCTTTCATCACAAGTTTGAGCAGAGGAAAATAAGATCCTCTGCAATTATATTGTGAATTAATAAATTTATATGTCAAGAAAAAGAATTGTTTTCCTGCATTCCATCTGACAGCGTGTTCTCGTACCACGATAGCAGAAACAGCAATTTTGCTGTAAACATAAATATAATGATTAATTATTTTATGATAATATATTTTTTTACATAATTTAATTTTTTTTTAATAAAGGTATCTAACTAATCACCTCTAATTATAATATTTTTCCACATATACTTATTTGTCTATGCTTGTCTATTTATAAATTCCTTAATTTTCACTATCCTGATGGATAAGCAATCGGCTTTGAAACATGTAGATTATTATTAACTAATTTTTTGAAGAAAATTTCTTCTGAAAGCTTATCACTTTGTGATGACAATTCCTAATTCAGAAAAACTCTGCCTACTCTTACCCCTCTCCACTCTTTCCACTGTTCAATTGTAATCGATATTTAATTTTTGACTTTTGTATATACTTACTTCTGATGAGGTGAACTTTGTTCATGAAACATGTTGAGGTTATATATATTAAAGTGATGTAAACAAAGTTATTTGTAATTTAATATAATATTATATAAATAAATAAGTATAATAAAATAAAAAATTGGAAAATCTATTAAGAATCGATCTTTTTTTTGAGGCTACAATAATTAATTTATTTCTGATAGAGTATCACAGGCATCTTTAATAAAAATAATAACACGAAATTTGCATAAAGCAGTTTTGTTGCTTTTCACTTCAAGTGGGCTTTATCTTAATAAACTTAAAAAATATAATATTGTATTCAGTGATCATATTCATAACATTACTCCGCAGGATCACAAGGAGCGGAGGGAAGAAAAACAATTACAGTTCCATGTCAAGCAAATTCCGGAAGATTTCTCGAATCTTAAATGACACTTGGTGGTATTCTTGAGGTGTTAGTCTTTCAGAAGAATGGAGTATCTTGCCACATTACGCAACAATTGTTCGCGCCACTTCAACAGGTTACTCGGGCGTTGGATTGGCCGCTAGGGACCTTAATAATGGGAAGCACGTTCACCCGATTTTACGCCCTGATTTTTTGTATTAGGATTCAATGAGGCTGATGAATACAGCAAAAGAATACGGATTTAATCGAACTTCGATATCAATTAATGGTTCCACCGAGTTTCTACATAAATAATGTATATAAATAAAAATGTAAATGTTTGTTTGTTAAAAATCTTAAATCTCCGGAAGTTCTACACCGATTTATTTAATTTTGACACAAAGTTGCATTTAAAAATTTGCGTGTGTTTTTATAAAGCTATATTATATAGATGTCAACTATGTGAAAAACAGCGCCATCTGTTGGACAAACATTTTTTTTAAAAACAACTTTCTCTATCTGCACAGACAGCAACGCGTGGCGGTGTGCAGATAGTAATTGTTTTGATTTTAGTTAATCTTCAGTTAACACTTGAATTCACTGATTTTGAAGCTATTTTACATTTTATAAAGTCACCATAGAATTTCTAACAAAGTTTTTCTTTTACCCTGATATTATCATAACCCATTTCAAATTTATCCAAGTGCATGTAGTTATTTTTATATCATTTTGTATCCATGTAAAAGTACCTATTTGAAAATTTGCTCTTCCGATATTTAGATAGGACGTGAAAATCAAAATTCATTCGCACAAATATCTCTTTTAATATATATTTAGGTTTAAATAGTTTATTAGCGCCCTTTGTGGAAGCAAGACGCGTCCTAATGCGTCTTCCAACCGCTTTGTGTTTTTTTTTAGTATTTTCAAGGAAAATGAAGCAACATCCGTTTAAAATCATTTTATAATCAATCAATCAACATTTTAAATAAACTTATCAATCAGAGTGCAGTGTGTTAAAAGTGAATATTCGGATATTTTGCTCAAAGTATTCGACATTCCAAACGAAAGTCGATCGGTAAATGCACCCCAGATGTTTTCAACGGAATTCTCGGAAACTCTGAAGGGCCTAGCAAGTGTTATCAAGCTAAGCCCAGAGTAATTTACTATCCCGACCGTCACCTTTTATTGCGGGCAGAATGCACTGCTTCAATAATCACCAGGATGTTCTCGCCGAACGTCTATGTGAGGTGTCAGCGCTTTATTAGCAGCAGAAACATACCTCGACAGCGGTGCTGCCAAGGTCTGGTATCTGGTTACTTGAGCAAAGTTTTTCCATATGGGGATCAATATGGAAGTTAGTAGGTATTGTAAAGCTTATAAGTGTATGGTTGTGTAGTAGTTATTTAAACTAAGAGTTGCTATATGTGGATCGGTACGGAAATGAGTAAGGATTGTGTTATCTTATTAGCGTATGGTTATTTAGTAGTAATTTAAACAAAGAGTTGCCATATGTTTCTTCACCACCTAGGATTCTTGCTGCAGAGTCTCCATCTTCATTCTTCTCCGAACATCACATCAGTACTGCCAAGGTCTGGTATCTGTGAGAGGATATTGTGACAGCGCTTTATTATAAGCAGACACATACCTGGAAGGATGACGAACCTCGTGCTGGCACTGTTGGTGGACGCGGTGGACTCTTTCGCTGCAGCAGGTGGTCCAGTTTCTTCACCATCTAGGAATCTTGCTGCAGCGTCTCCATCTTTTCAGCTTAACTTAATTTTACTTTTGTAATATTTATATATTTTGTAATACCTGCATCAACTGTAAAGCGCCCCTGAGGTAATATCTCAGAAAAGCGGCGCTATACAAATTGTCCAATAAAAAAATAAATAATATGGGGATCAGTATGGAAACTAGTAGGTATTGTGTAAGTTTTTTAGCGTATGGTTATAATAAAATAAAATTATCATGGAGCATGAACATTTATCTTCTAAAATTCTTCTTCTTTTAAAAATAAATAACCACGTTTTGTTAACCACGGTTCGTTCCAATTTTTCATAATTATTGTAATCAGCATGATATTAGGAAAATGAATCGATTTTCCTTTTACTTCAAAACAGTAATTGATTATTCATTTCTAATTTGCCAGGTAATGAATGTGAAACGTAGAATTGTGGAATAAATTGGCGAAGACTTTCCTTGTTCCACCGAGTTTTATTTCCAAAAGACGAGTTAACTTTTCAGGAAGTGACAAAGTCGCCCAAAGGTCGGCAAACTGTACTTTCCAATTGCTAAAAAAGGAGGGTCATTGAAATGTAGAGAAGGCTATTGCAACGATCAAATTGTGAAACTGAAACACTTTTTTATGAGAACTCTTGTTCTGTTATTATTTCAATTTTTTTCCCCAATTATTTCTGGATTTCACCCTTATCTTTTTATGATTTATCTGTTTCAGATTTTCGTTTAGAAATCGCAAATATTGTCTTCAATAATTAAATATTATATTTTAAATGATATTTCACTACCGGGAAATAATTTGTCAAAGTAGAAGTTATATGGAAATCTCAACAAAACCTCTGTGTTTATTTCATAACTTCCACCAAGTCAGCCCACGATGTTCCCAACTTATCATCTGAAGAGGAATAATAATTGAATAATATAGGGAATGCCGGGAGCATTATTTACGGAACCTGTTCCTGGGCAATTCGCAACTTCGCTAACCGCGGGAAGTCGCGACGGAAGTCGACTTGTTTGCCCGACTCACCTTTTCCCGCGTCATTCATTCCCCAACTCATGAATTATGATTATTCTAATGCGGTTGGAGTTTCGAGTAATTTATGACTAGTCAAATTAAATTATTTCTTTCCGTTCCTCATCCCCGTAAAGACCATTGCTTTATCAAGTCGATTGCTATCTTGGACTGCATTACGGTTTTAGAGAGATCACCTCTAATTCCCTTTTCTAGGCTGTCCGGATATATTCCGTTCACTATACCTACTTGAAAAATACTTGAATCTGTGTAGAAACGAGTGGGCCGTTTGATAGATTCCTCCATATTCTACAAACATAACAAACGGATCGCAATCTTTACTTTTTTCCAAGAGAAAAATTACAAAAAAATCAATATTGCTAATTTATTAAGAATCTTTTCAAATTGTTCTTCATCGGATTAAAAACGGGATCGCAGACCCTCAGCGAATGAATAGGCCACTTGCATGGATTTCATAACGACTTGGAAAAAATCGCGTGGATAGATCTTTTTACTAAGATTACGAAAATGTTAGTAAAATTTTGTGGAAATGTACTTTTATTTTTATTTTTAAATAAATAAATCCATTATTTGGGCTCGTGTCGTCACTACATGAAAATGTCCCGTCTACTGAAAATGTTCCTATTAATTTTGTAAAATTCCACACTGATTTAATTTTTTTATATGGCATCACTTTGATTTCAGGCGAATTTTTGAATTCGTTCACTAGATTTATTGTTTGTTCTCTGCGAACTTTTCATTTGGTTTGAATTTTTGACAGATGTGAAGAGAACCCCGTACAATTTAGATGTCGGTACGTGTTTTAGAGGTATAATGGTTATGGTGCTGATTTTATCAAAATCAAATTTTATAATATTCTTATTATTATTATAATTTACAAGTACAAGTATATTACATTGGATTTATTAATATAGACGTTGTACATTATAATGATTTATGATCAATAAGATGGATCAAGGAAAAAAATATTTATGAGATGTAATATTTTTGGTATGCCTCGTTATTCTGCTGTGTCATTCGTGTGGAAAACGTTCTTTTTTTTTAAAATGATTTTCGGCTATGTAATCATTGTTTTTTCTCACCTATAAAATTATGTCCCGTCTTTCCGGTTTATAAAAAAAGGTCTGATTTTTCGGATTGAAATTTTCAAAAAATCCCCAGGGTTTCAAAAATACGATTAAAAAAATAATAATAATACAGAATGTCTTAGAATATTTTCCTTAACCGGAAAAAAAAATTAAAAAATATGATGCAAGTGGCCTATTGATAGGTTTCCTAATAAACTTTTAGTAAACTTCAAATGTGTTATCACGGTGCTGTTCATAAAAATCATAATATTTTCGCATTTCGTCATTGTATATTATCAAGTCAAGAACACTTGTTCCGATATATTAGGAAATGACTAAAAGTTTATCAGGAAACGGCCTGCAATCCGGTTTCTAACCGAATTACGAAATATTTGAAAAGATTTTTAATGAATCAGCAATACTAATTTTTCTCCGTGTAACACAATAACAATCACATGAGTCGTTGCTTTCAATTCTCCGGTGCTAGGGGGACTATGGCATCCCCAGTGAAGGTATGTGGGAAGTGAAGAAGATGGAGAAGTGCCTGGCTATGGAGATGATTGTTATCAGATTTTGGAGGAATAAAAGTTCAAAATCAAGTTTCCTTTTGCCTTGCATTCTTAACCAATCACCTCATCGTGGTTTACGACACACACGCCTTAGGGATCTTATTTATATTTTGTTCAGTATACTTTGGTCCTTCAGTGACATGCCTCATTGACCTAGACATCGGATTATTTTTTATAATTATCCGACTACCAGACTAGGCACAAGACACATTACAATAAACCACAACCAAAAAACGAATTTATTCTTTTTGTGTGCTGTTTACATTTCCGACTAAGGCCCTTCCTACACAGATATACTTATACCCACGAGACTGTGATGCAACCATAAGTCGCCTACTGGTATGTTACTCTTTAAATATGGTTTCCGCCCGGAGAAAAATGAGTAATGCTGATTTATTGAAGATCTCTTCAAATTATTAATCATCCTGTTAAAAACGGGACTAGAGCCGCTTTCCCGTAGAGTTTTCGTAATAATATCGGAACACGTGTTCATCCGCCTGTGTTTGTCTTAATAATATATCAGGACAAATTGCAAAAATGTGAGGACTTATACGAAGACGTGTTCGAACATGGTGACAAAATATTAATATTTTACTTAATGTTTTTTAAAATTCATTCGTTAATGGCCTGAATTTTAACCAGGAATACTAATTATAATTTGAGGAGATTTTTACCTACACAACGAAAAAAATATTAACTCTAGGGCGTGGTTCGCCTCCAAGGAACTAACTACATGAGAATGCAAGAATCAAATTGACTTTTTTTCCAACCTCAATTCACGCCTTCTCCGTTAAATCCTTTCTTACATAATCCGGTAACATGGATTTTTTTCCACGACAAGAACTCAATTTTTCAGATGCCTTTTCTGTAAAACAAGTAGTAGATTCTCGCCAGTAAACCAGTAGTAAACGCGTCACGTCGCGTACAAATATTTTGTATGTATGGTGGATAAGAATACGCATTCAAAAAGAAGCTCAATGAAGAGTGTACATATTATATTATATATGACGAGTAATTGAAAAATATTTCATAAATACATAAGGCGAAGCTTAATGCCAAATCACTATTTATAATCTTCATAACGAATTGGTGTACATTATGAATACCAAAAAAATATGCTTTAGATAAATTTAAGGTTTTCCTATCGTTTCGCTTTTGTGCTTGAAATCCAACGTTTCTAGACTTCATTTAACAAGCGATTTTAATACCTAACAGGAGTATACCAAGAATATAAACATTTTTGGTTGTTGCTTCCTCTTAAGTAAGATGTACAAAAGATAGAGAGTTCCAAAGAAATATATGTGTCACTGGTTAATAAAGATTCTGGGACAATATCCTTTAAGAGCTTTTGCCAATGTTTTTTTGTTTGTTAATTCAAAATTTAGTCTTGTAAGTAGATGGTGATAAGTGTATTTGATTTTGTGATCGTCTTTTGTGTTGGCGTATGTCGGAATTAGAGGCTGGTTTAGTGTGGGTGTTTGCTGAGAGTTGAATTATTTGTAGAATGGCAGTTGTGATGTGTTATTTTGGGATAATCGTAAAAGTAAGTATTTGTGTCTGTGATATTTTCGACAAGTGTATCCCATGGTAGATGATATTATGCTGTGTATACATTCAAAAACCGAAATGCGAGCTGTTGCTTCGTCCCTTTCCCATAATTCTAGACTCGGCTGCGCGTTTCTGTTCGCAAATGTATCCTTACCTCTATATTCCTTTATTGCGTGATTTTTCACGGATGATTAAAAAACAATAACATAAGCTCCAGACAGGAGGCCCAGGGGAAAAAAAATTCGGTCGTCTTTGGGGATGGTGTGTGGGGGTCTTGTTAGTGAAAAGAAGGATAGAAATTTCGGGGAAGGAAAAAGGTATGATGGGTGGGTAGGAATTTGGGAGTCAACGTATCCAGGAGTGACAGACGGATGCATCCATCCCTCCCACTACGGTGCAAGTCATTGGGTCGAGAGGGGGTCCGGCTGGAGAGGTCACAAGGTCTCCAGTCTCTCCCGACCCAACCCGCAATGCATTAGGTAGGCGAACGCATCCGCCACCGAGACCTAGACAAACCGCACTCATGAACTTGGCATCGCGGCTAAGTCACCAAACGTAGCAACCACTTTGGTTGACCTATGGCAGGGTGTTGGTTATCCAGTAAATGGTTCCCGGGGCGGCGGTACCCGTGCCCACCTCCCAAATTGTATTGGGTCTGCGCTAGTAAAGAAATATGTGATTGGTGAGACCCGAGCATTGCGACGAGCTACCTAAGCATTGTTTATGAAAGTGTTCTCCTACCCTGTCCAATGTCCCCAAGTCCGTTCCACAGCTCAGGAATAATCCCAAATCCCGGTAATAAACAGATTTACAAGCATTGCTTGACTCCGGCTTAGGTTGCGAACACCGCGGCATTCTTACACATTCTTGTCGCCCGTCATTACAGCGGGCGTGTTGGTTGAGGTGGCGAGCGAGTGCGGTGAACGGAGTTTAGTAATCTCCTGGAACTTATGTACTCCTGCTCGTAATAAACTTAAGCCGGGAAAATTTGTATCGTTTTACATTTAAAGGAATCAAAGTATTTTAATCTATTGCGAAGAATTAATTAATGATGTCTATTAGGTACATGTTATATTATAATTAAGAAGCTGAATTTTTTTTTGTTTAAAATAAAAACATATAAATGCAATTTTCGTTGGAACTGAAATCAGGGTAATGCCATCGATTTAACCCTTAGTGTGCCAAGACGTGCTCGGTGGATTTCTTAGTAAATCACCGCACTTCCTTAATTTTATGGTATTTTGGACCTTAATGCTCCCAGCATACAAATTTTTTTTTCAAAGCTTGGCAGGGATAAAATGTTTCTTTTTATTATTCTAACATGATTGTTTGTCATAAATATATTTATTTTATCAGCTCTTCAAAAATTCCATGTTTAATAATCAAATAATTTATCATTTCCAAAGGATTGTATATATTAACAATTAATCCTCATGACTTAAAGCTTATTAAACTGGAAAATATAAAAAATCACGAGAATATTTTCGAATGTCTTCATTACGTAATATTTTTTTGTAACATTAGAGATAAAAAAACATATCTCTGAATGTAAGTATCTTTTCTGTAGAAACTACATAGGATAGATATTTAATATTAAAGACGTTATAAAAAAATACAAAAACATAATTTAGCAAACAAAACACTTTAATGTTATTACGAAAATAGAGTCAGTCGGTATAATGCAGGCGATTGGCATTTTAACCTAGTCAACCTGAGTGTTGTCCAGCCCCCTTACTTATAAACGTGTTTTAAATTTTACTCATCTGAAAAACAAGCGTTTACAAGCATTGATCGTTGTTGAAATTTAATGTACACTTTGAAACTCGTTTGTTAGTAAGACTCAAGTCAGTTCTTTCTTAGCTGAACTAAACAAAGATTATTTAATACAGTATTTGACTCTTTGACTCCGCTCGACTTTTCACTGTTACGTAAGAGCGCCAGCCATTAAATAAGGAAACAAAGCACGTTTATATTCACCGCGGCGCACGGAACCGTGATGCCGTCCCTCGTACCGCACCCGCCCCCCCCCGGGCTGCATCGCTCACAGCGCTGTCTCTACGTGTGTAATCTCGTTATGGAGGGGGGACGGTGCGGTAGGCGTAGTCCATAGCCACCCGTAGCAATACTAGATGCCTACGAACTTTAATTTGCATACGCCAGAGGTCATCATGAACTTTTTGCGAAACGATTCGATACTTTTATAAAAAACATTCGATATTGTGAGTTTTTTGAAGTGAAACTTCTTTACGCGCGTCATGCATTTTCGAGGACCGGAGTAAAACCGACTCATGACCGTCACGAAAAACCGTGATCATTTGGTGGTGGGGGTACGGGACCCCCACCACCGCTCACCGTTCACTGTCGCTCTCTCACCGTAGTCGCTTACTGAGGTGAGGGAGCCACTGACGAACGTTCTCTCTCTCTCTTCTCTCTTTTCCTCTCTCTCTCTAGCCAACGACGCCACGCCAGGCATCAGACAAAATACAGTAACTAATTGACAATTCAGTAACTATCTTAGAACGCATGTGACAAAATAGTAAAACTGCCTGTGTAAACCTTTTAATTTGTAATCTTCTCCATGATATATTGGTGTATAACCGTTTCATGGAGAACATGAAAAAAAAAAAATCAGTTGCTTGCTTCGTGTACTGCGCGGTGAGTGTAATACGATTGAAATACGTAATTGATTGTGGTTTATTTGATTTGAAACAGAGTTTTAGTGTCAAAAAATGAGTAGTGACGAGATAGAAGTGAGAAAAACATTCGTGGCACAAGAGGAAATATCCCCTGAAAATCACCAAAGAAGAAGAGAGTCTGATTCACACAGTGATGATATTAAAAGAAGGTAAACATAACCAAGAAGAGTGGATAAATATCTCACAAAATAGTATTGTTGTTGTAATAGCATGATAGGATTGTTTGACATATTGGCGAGATTATACTAACAGTGAAATATGATGTAATGATCTATAATAATAATGCAAAGTATGTTAATAATTATAAAATTGATAATAAATAATGGGCATGTACACACAAACAGTGTGTACAAAAACTTATTAATACTTAGAAATGAAAAGAGAGAGAGAAGAATACTAAAAGTATCACTTCCGTCGTGCGTAGGCTTGCCACACACTGTATTTTTTTTTGACAAACAGGTGTGTAATTTAATAACTCATAAATTTTTATGACTCATAAATCAAGCACGTTTGAACAAAGTATCTACGCGAGCTTCAATCTGCATTCGCCAGCGGCCATCGTGAAACTTTTACAAATGGACTTATTATTTATCTTTATTGCATAGTATTAACGCCAGTGTTAATAATTCAGTTAAAAATGTTATTAAAATGCTTGAAATTCATCAAGAAAACTACAAATAAAACATTTGGGCAAAAAAGCTTCCTATGGTACTAAATTAACAACAAAATCCCACTCTCATTCAAAACTCACAACAATATTATAAAATTTAAATTTTAAATAAAAAGCTGGATACAAAACATAGGGAGATCAGAAATAGAAATTATACTGACACCAAATACAAACAGAAACCAAAACCTCTCAACTACACTAAACAACACCATGAAATGAATTTATAATTATTTCAGGAAATAAACACTACATAATATTATCAATTCTACAAAATTTTAATACCTTGTAAATAAAATCCTCAGCACTGGAGATCCCAGTGACGATATCATAAAATTTGTCACAATAAAAGAAGATAATGAAACAAATATTATTATACATATTACATAGTTACGATGTATCTTTAACTTTTTTTATTTTTTTATTATTTGGTTTTATTATAGCGACCATTTTAACACTGTACATACAAAATATAATATTAAATATATCTATAGAAAATTATATTTCTGAGACCTCATCACTAGGGTGACCTGTGAGGAAGCGAACTAAAGTAATTCATTTCTGTTTTATTAGATTTCTATGTCATTAATCTCTTTCAGCCAGATTTTTTTTCTTGATTTGTAATCATTAAAATTTCCCAATCGCTTTTTACCATGGGGAAGGATGTTGTGGAGTTTAAATATAATTCCTTTGTCCGAATGTGGTTTTATGATCTGAAATATTTTTTATGTTATTGTGATTTGACCTTGTTTGATGAATACGCGGTATTGTAAAGGATTCAATATTTTTGAATAGTTTCAATCGTATAATTTTAGCATATATTTGTTGTGCATTTGGTACATCAACTATTGGTACTATCAGTATGGTCTTTATGATTCCTTTTTGAATTGTGTTCAGGTTATGTTTATACCTACATACCGCAGATCCCCATCATTACGAGAATGACATAAAGCGTAATAGATTTTTTTCATGTAATTTTTACTTACTTAGTTGTAAACTGTAACTATGTTTACGTAGTAAACAATAAGTAGAAAAAAAAACGAAATATAATACAATAATATAATAAAGTAATATAAGGTATGAAAAAGAAAGTAAATTCTCCCTGAGAGAGAAATATTCACATAACGTTGTCGCAAAACTATTTTCTTCCTTAGAATCTTAGATTATATACATTATACAGTCAGGCAGATGTCATCAAGGGTTATGCTTGATATCCGCTAAAATACATTATGATAAAGATGCTGTATTAGCATACCTTTTTACTTTATAGATGTTTATCTCGTATATTCCTCTAGAAATATTCCAAAAAATAAAAATAGAATAAAAGCCACTTGGTTATGTAGATAAAGAGTAAATTTCTGGAGCGGAAATAAGTTTTCTCGGCAGAAAGAAACGCACAAGAGGAAATTCCCCTCGCTGTGTGCTCGTGACACGGTGATGGATGTCTTTTTTCTTCCTTTGATCACTGCATCAGCTTTACCAAAAACAAGAATAAACAAACTCTATGAATATTTTTTTGTGAAAGATGTTGTAGGTTACAGAGTTAAGTATCAATGATATTTTCTGTCTTTGACACAACATGTTATTCTCTGGCTGGAATTTGTGTTTCATTTATTATTATTCACAATTTAAATTAAGCCCCTTGAGGCAATGGCATTACAACACATCTAGGCTCGTTATTGTCTCACAAAATTTCGAGAAAATGTGACAAGTAAGAAACACTTTTAAGGCGATTCCATGCGTAGTAATGCAAAATCGTGTGTTTTTGGTTTGAAAATTTGGTAGCCTAGAAATGTTTCAGATGCTTTAAATAAATACCGCGAGTATAATACATCTTGGCCTTTGAAATAATCGAGTATTTTTTACATAAGTTTTTTTATAAGCCCAGAAAAAAATAATTTATAAGGCCAATGAAAACTGCTTTAAAGTTCAAAATCTCCTACTTACGAACCCATTTTCGGTTTTGGTTTTATTGTATAATGTGGAAAATTAAGTTATTTATAAAATGATCGAAAGAAATTAAAATATTTATGCCTGAAAATCCACAAAATAAAATAAAAGCACTTTTTGGCCGTGTTTTTTTCTTGCATAAATCACAACAGGAGGATTGTGTTAAGCGGGAATTTAAACCTTATCGCCATCTACGTAAGGGTTGTTATTGATAGCGGCTCAATTTTAAATATTACACGACGTAGTGCATTGCCTTAAGTTTTCAGTATTTGATACGTTGTTCATGTATAACAATATTAACGTGTGTATGAACGAAATAGATAATACGGCAGCGTTTACGTATTTCAAAGTTGCGGCGAATACTATATTCTACATCGAGATAATAATATACGCTTACTAGCTTAGACGAACACGGATTTGACTACTACCTTATGCCAGTAGATTGTCTTCCTTATACTTGTGTGTTGCTACTTTCGTTATCTAACTTTCTAATAACGCTGAAAATCTTCGGAAAATAATATGTTATTTTTTATTAAAAGTAAACCAATGTTTACAAGAAAAGGTTTTTATGCAAAGCACAAAGAATAAACAATTATTATTAGACTAAAATACAAATATAAATTGAAATAATCTTCGAATAAAAATAAATGCCTCCGTATTATTTGGAGGTTCCGTGCACCTGACCGGCAATCAGAAGGTGCTGGTTCAATTCCCTAATATAATAATAACTAATTTGGTTGCATTTATGAATGAAATGTTTGTTTTTCTTTTGCTTTTTATAATGTTTGTCATGTAATGCAAACACTTTATTATCACACAATAGGGCATTTCGGCTATTTTTATGCAATCTAATTAGAGTTATCCCGCGACATTATACGACGCGACTAAAACCTTTAAATTGAAAGTACGACAATTAACGTTTCTTTCGGTCGCCACTTTTGAGATCTCTACAACATGTCTATATTGCCTCGAGATAATTGTATCAGTAAACGGCGCCATATAATGTTGAAGTTTAATTTTCATAATATGCCTTAATCTACGAGCTATGTAGCTGCAACATGTTTTTTTTATTATTTTTTTGGTAAACTAATGTTTAAGACAAGATTTCTTATGCATAGTCCAACGGGTAACAATTATTTTATAAGCAATAATTATTAGCCTGAAACACTCATCCACATTGAAAAATCTCCTGATAAAATATACATAAGTATATCTAGTGAGAGAGTTAGCATTTACAATGCCTTTCTCATTTAAAATAAAGTTGGTTGTTTCAGGTGAAAAAAATGTAACAAGCAGTAATTGTTGAATGAAACACTAGTATATATTGAATTATTTCGCGGATAAGAGAGAAGCCGCCATAGCTCAGTGGTCAGAGCTGTCGACCGGAAATCGAAAGGACACGAGTTCGAGTCCCGTTGGCGTCATGTATCTTTTATCAGGAGATTTTTAAATGTGGATGAGTGTTTCAGGCTAATAATTATTGCTTAAAAAATGTTTTTTTTTTTAAATGAATATTATGGTTCATAGTGTTAAGTGATTTGCTTGAGAAATATAGAAATAGTAACGTTATTTTGATTTTGAAATTTTGTGGATTATTAGTGCTTCCTTCAGTGAAATCATTTATCTTACTGTAGTGTTTAATATTTTGGTGGAATTCAGAAGTCAGTGAAAAAAATGAAGAAACACAATATTAAAAAACCTTGTAAATGTATAGAAGCGTATATCAGCCCCAATTCGGCACATTGACACCGCATTCAGCAACCAAAACATGTAACTATTCTACTAATTTAATTATTATCTACATAATAATAAAGAGAGTGTCTGAGACCTGCGGTGGGCAGACCTGACTGTGTGGATTTTATTTCTATACAAATCTACAGTTTTACTCCGAGGTTGATATAAAGTTTTGCACACTTGACCTTCACGAGAGGAACATCCCTGTTGATACGAGATTTATGAAAACCATCCCCAGCCCCAATTCCTACCCCTTCTTGATGAAAATTTGCACAATTTACGTTAAAAATTAAAGAAAACTTCTGTCTACATTTGAATTCAAAAAACTCTACGGTAATTTTAGATAGAAATATTATAAAAATCAAAAATAATATCAAATCTCATTATGAATATTGACACTTAAAGAAAACGTTGTTTAAACAGAAATGAAATTTGAAAGTTTTCGGCCTGGAATAAATGCAAAATATATATTTTAAGAGTGCAACATAACGTGGATAGTTAGGAAAGTCTTAAATTGCGCTGGAACTGACATTGCGAAATTGGCTCTCTCTTATCTTTTAATAAAATAATGAATTATAGCACACTAAAGAAAATATCTCAAGACTATGTTTTGCATTTTTCTCATAAAATGGTATGGTTTGCTGCGTTTTCTACCAACGTAAACAATAGCATAACCACAGAACAGACAATCCCTAGAAGTGTCCATTTATATGTTTTTTAAAGTATTTTTTTATATAGTCAACAACATACCCATAGACTCTTGGCTAAACTTAATTTTATATGCAAAATAAGACAACTTCTCAAATGGATCAAATCCTTACAAACTGACAGAAAATTACAAGTTCGAATTGGTGACCAGCTGTCAACTGAGCGAAATGTGACCAGTGTTGTCCCTCAAGAATCAGTCCTGGGTCCAGTTCTGACTGTTGACAGCTGTTTCGCCTTCTGAAGGCACTATAAAAAAAAACGCCTTCGAAAAGTGAAATAGCTTAATATTTAAAAAAAAATCAAATAAATTTAATAATTGAAAATTGAGTAAAGTCAAAATTGAAAATTATTGATAATCCAGTTAAAAACAGGATTGCCCGTGTTCTGATAAGTTTTAGAAAATTACGAATATATCAGATTTCTAATAAATAAGCCATATTCAATATTAGTAATTTTCTCCGTGTTTTATTGAATACATAAAAGAAAACTTACAATTGCAATGGAGTTTTACAAATTATACTTGATGAATAAAATAATGAGATTGTGTAAATTGATGAATGTGGGTTAGTGATATTTGTTTTCACTTTAAAAAAATAATTTGGATTTTGAAAATATTTTTTTACCTATTAGTTGCCTGCAACGGGCAAAAAGCTAATTTTAGGCAAACATACATATATTTTAATACATTTGTGGGCACACACTCATTGCTCCATCCACATTCAAACATCACATCATAAATATAAAAGTAGGCAAACACCTCTTGCTTCATCCACATTGACGGCCGGTATAGTCCAGTGGTAACGCATTGGACTGCCATTCCGAAGGTCGCGGGTTCGAACCCGGCGTGCGCAAATAAATTTTATTTGATTAATTTGTGTTATTTCACAATTAATTAATTAAAATAATATATAGTATATTTGCGGCACGTTCCAGAGTGGAAGATACTACCAGTATCGCCCTGGTGTAAGACCACCATTCAGAATTGAAACGTTGCTCCAAATGGCTTTAGCCGTGTTTAGTGACTAGATCTGAATAGCCAGGTACTTCCCCACCTTCCTCTTTCCCTTCCCCACTTACCTTCAGCCTCACAACATCCCCCAATTGGGGATGCCATAGTCTCACTGGCTCCAGACGGGAGCAGTTGGGACTCTTGTGAGGTATTCACTATAAAAAAAAAAAAAAAAATTCAACACCAAATCATTCCTTCCTTTTGTTTGTACACTTTGTTTAACCAATTAATTTTTACCCATTAGTTGCCTGCAGCGGGCAAAAAGCTAGTGTTTTATTAATTTCCTTAATTAATTAGTTTACTTTACGGTCGCACTAGAACAAAGTTCTATCAATTTGTCTCTTCAGTAATTATGACGTTCATAGTTACATCGGAAATTTTATCAGATAGAGGTATAAAAACCTCAACGGAAAGCTTTACACCATTACCTCTTGATTTAGATCCTGGTTTAAAAAAATCGCGATCTTAAAATATGCCATGGAAAATATTCAGTAGGTGGATTATTATTCTCGAAAAAAAAAATTGGAATTCCCTAGCTCAGGCTTATAGGAAATAATAAAAACCTTGGGTTTAGTCTCCTAACGAACTGGGGCTTACGTTTTCTCCCTAATTACACTTCTTTTATAAAAAAAAACACTTTGGTATCAGGAAAAAATACGTTAAAAATAGCTCTTACTTAAATGATGGTAAACGTTTGAGAATACAAAATTTATAATGCCGTGACAGTCAAAAATTATAATGCTGTGAAAATGAAATTATACAAAACGAAACATCTTAAAATAAAAATACAAATTTGGTTTATTTGCCTATGAAAAATTCTCAAATTCGTTCTGTGCACAGCTTTGTCTGTCGAGAATAGAGTTACAGAGCTTTGAAACGTTAATTTTAGTCTGTCTTCCCATTGGCTAGGTAAAGGTAGGGAAATGATAATAAATCGACATAAACTAAAGATTCTGGGCAGAAAAGTACCACAATAGCTGAACTGCATACCGTAGCAAATTTTACTTTTCTGCGCAGGGTTAATTGTTCAATGATATAGATATATGCAAAGCCGCCCGGTTAGATTATTGCTTATTCGTAATACGATCGTTTATGGTTTTACAATACACCCGCCTCAGGGATCTTACATTAAGTTTGCTTTGGTACTTTCTTTGCGAATTCCTTGTATCACTGCTATACATCAGTGTTGGAATCAGAACTCCAATGGGAGATTGTGGACAGTCCACCCTTACAAGATATTTCACCATTTTCTTTTTCGGTCAGTAAAGCTTCGTACTAAATGTACCTAGCATCGGCGGGTTTAACACTAAGGTATGTTAAAATAAAGCCTTAAATAAAGAAATCCTGGAAAATTAGGTCGATTTGGCTACATCTGAATGGATTCAATCAATGCGAGGCTTTCGTAAACGTTTGGTTGTAAAGAAAACAATCTCAGGTCCCTTAGGCGTCTTTAAACGGAAAAAAAAGATCCCCTTGTCTTGTGTCCTTTGGTTCCAGTGATATATGGTACAAAAGATGGGTTATTTAATTGAGTGGAAATGAGTATTTTAAATTTTAATACCCACAAGCGTCATTTTATTTTGTCTTTGTACAGACGAAAGAGTTGTATCGAAAGGAAATGGTTTTTGTTTTAATGTGATTTTTAAAATATAGTTTCAATTGAGTAAGTATAGTTTTCAATTGGAGCCAGTGAAAACATGTCATCCAATAATTTCTTAATGGCTATAGACATACTGAACATAGAAACACATATAAGTGTGTGTCTGCTTGCCCGAAGTAGCCTCATTTTTATTTCTTTTTACAAAAGTGTACAAACATTTTTAATACCTACCGAAATTCTTCGTAGAGAAGACAATTGAGGCCTAGGAGTTGCAATATATTTCCTAAATTGGCGACACCAGGGCGATACTGCACATCTTTCACTATGTATAAACCACAGACATAGGAATTAATAGACGAGAAGATAATGGCGAGGGGTAAAATCAACTGTTGAAGAACGAAGGGAGTAAGGCTGACTGTGATTCGTCAATAAATCAATCTGACAGTAAATAGGCATCTCGCATTATAATATCACCATTTAGTTCTTAAAAGTAAAATCTGCTTTTGAATGAATAGACATTTCTACATGGGAGCGCAAATTACTCGCCACGTTATGAACTAATTTGCGAAGTCCAAATTCGGCAAAGTAAGGCAGCTTCTATTTTCAGAGTCGTAGTTAGTTTCAGAGTATTTAGTTAAGACACTTTTACAAATGTCTCATAATTTACTTACCCCAGTAAACAACGATGAGCACACTTGAGAATCGCTACATTGTGATGTGATAGTATATGTTTCTAAAACTGATCCATATAATACGGTGTGAATAAGCTTAAAATAAAGTAAAATAATGCTTACTTACGGAATGTAATACGACAATTGGGTTTATTCTCTTTTTCACATCTGTTTTTACAAGTTTTCATATCACAAGTCAACATTTTGCCGTGTTATTTCGTAAAATGAACCGATGATGCCTCGACCATAGTTCGCACAAGAATGATGACGTCACGTTTTCAAATTTCACTTGAGGCCATATACGAGCCCAGCCGGCTCAATGGAACCGGTATGGGGAGTGGGTATAATACGCTTTTAATCACTTAGGGCAGGTCTACTAATATTCATATGTCTATGGTATAAACATTGTTTGGTGTAAACAACAGAAAATCTAGAGGATAATTGAAAACACCAGCTTTATTTACAAATAAATATTTTTCTGGAATTTTTTTCGATTCATCGAAATTTATACACACAGTTCATCCAATTTTCTTCTCATCACCTATCAGATATACTGATAGCAACAGTAAATCTAATTTATCATTTGGCTATTTCTAATAAATTATTTACACTTTTAATTAATTTATTTAACAAGCAATGTTACTTTAGCTTAATCCAGTCTAACCTTAATTATCTAATAGAAATATGGGGAAACACGATTGATGTGTCGTATTTAGTCAGTGGGAAACATTAATTTTAACACACATTAAATTTTATTTTAGTGTACATCCATAGGGCTTTTTTTAAAAGTATGTTTATTCAGTTTTTTTGTTGTTATGTACATATTTTATTTCACACATATCTTACAAAATTGAGCAATCAGTGTGATTGTAAGAAATATCTCATTTTTCATATTTATTTATTTACAATTTTTTTTAACATTTAAAATTTAACTCAATATTATAATACTTCAGTTTTTTTAAATTTTATTTATTTTATTTTTTATATTAACTCCACACAGGAGGCCCTGAAGAAAATAATTTCCCTCAGGTCCTATGTCATCTTTGGGGATGCTGTGTGGAGGGTCTTTTTGTGAAGAGGAAGGAGTGAACATGGGTCTTGAAGAGTATCATGTTGTAGGAGGGAGGAAACACAGAGGCCGGCAGTTCGTTCCACAGCCGAGCTGTTGAACTTAAGAACGAATCGTAGAAGCGACCCGTTCTCATGTGACAAATGTCAACTGTGTACAAATGTTGGGCGCGCGTTTGGCGTGTATCCCGACTACGCACCGGTGCCGAAGGGATAAATGACGCTAGTTCCTCAGAGCATCTTCCATTGTAATACCGATAGAACAAGGACAGCATACCTACCTGACGCCTGTGCTCTAAAGATTGGAGTCCGTTTGTTAAGATTGGGGAATCTATCAAACGGACCGCCCGTTTTTGCACAGAGTCAAGGGTTTTTTTCAGGTATTTAGGGGCTACGGACCAGAGATGGCTGCCAAATTCGACAGTAGAGCGCACTTGCGATTTGTACAGGGTCAGCAGTTGTGTATTATTAAAGTATCTGCGGGCCCTGTACAGTACGCCCAGCTTCTGAGAGGCCAACTTTACTCTGGCTTCGATGGAGCCGCCGTACCTGAGCTGGTCACTTATAGTTATACCAAGCATATCAATGGAAGGCCTGTTTGGAAGATTGCTTCCGTTGAAGGAGACTTGATTATCATTTGGATCCCTTTTAGACGTAATCAAGACAGGATTGGGTCTTTGAAACATTGAATTCGACGAGATTATTTTTACCCCAGGAGGAAATACTCTCGAGATAACCGTCCATTCTCTGCTTCAAAGCCCTCCGAGCCGTTGGAGTTTGTGTGCCCTTTGGGGGCTTGTAAAAAAAAAGCTATCATGAACTGTACTGTCATCCGCGTAACAATGAATCGGTGCACATGTCAAAAGGTCATTGATGTGCAACAAAAACAAAGTCGGAGACAGAACCGATCCCTGTGGGACGCCAGCATTTATGGAGTGCGAGGAAGAGGTGAAACCGTCAGCAACCGCCTGAATCGACCTATCCCTTAAAAAAATCAGCAATCCACGTACACAGGGATGCGGGAAGTCCGTAAGAAGGCAATTTGTTGACAAGTCCTCGGTGCCAGACCCGGTCAAAGGCCTTGGATATGTCTAGTGCGACCGTTTGGGTCTCGCCGTGACGTTCCAGGCACCGCCCCTAAACATGCGTCACATACGCGAGAAGATCACCGCACGAGCGGTTCCGCCGGAATCCGTATTGACGGTCGTTGATAATTTTGTTCTTCTCGAGGTATGTGAGCAGTTTGTCGTTGATCACACGTTCCATCACTTTGGACAGAACTGATGTGATCGTTATGGGGCGGTAGTTGGCCGGGTTGGAGCGGTCACCTTTCTTGGGAATAGGGTGAATGACCGCTTTTTTCCAACCAGAGGGCACAGTGCCACACTTCAAGGACATTTTGAAGAGCTTTGTCAAAACTGGAACTATTTCTGCAGCACACCTCTGCAATACCAGGGCAGGTATTCCATCAGGTCCACTAGCTTTGTTAAAATCGAGCCCCCGTATGACGTGGAGTACATCCCGATGCCGGATCCTCAGCTTTTTCATATAGAAGCCGCAGTGAGGAACCGACGGCGGAACAGCACCTCCGTCGTCGAGGGTCGAGTTTTCCTTAATAGGTTTGCCTTTTCGGTGGCGGTGTTTGCTAGTGAGCCGTCAGGTCTGGCAAAAGGTGGCAAACTGGGTTTGCAAAAATTTCCACCTATTGAGCCCGCAAGCGACTAGAATGCTCTGCTGCCATGCGGGCAGGCAGCCAGCTTTTTGCTGATCTGCAGGTCGTGTTCGAATTTTGACCTATTAATGATTCTCTTGCATTCCTTTGCCGATTTGTTAATATTGATGTAAAAGCCCATCAAGACACAGGATATTACATTTTACTACGGTATGTAGGGATGGATTACAGGAAACAGGAAATTAAATTTTAGTACGGTATGTAGCAGGGGATTACAGACCGCAGGAAATTACATTTTTCTACGGTATGTAGAGGCGAATAACAGGCCACAGGAAATTACATTTTACTACAGTATGTAGGGGCGGATTACAGTTTATCAAAATGATTTATTTATAAAGGAAAGCAGATACATGTTTTTTCACAATCCACATAGGTAAGATGAATAGCCTGAATTTGGTTTTGATTTCCGAAATAGAGTTATCTTTTTTAATGTCTTCAGGAAACGAGCTCAACATTTCAGGAATAGTATGCCTCTTTGTTCTATCTCCGTACAAATTTTACTATTTATTTTATTTATTTTATTAATACAAGACTTAGAGGGTACATATGGTTTTTGTGATATTTCACCCTCCATGCTAGGGATGACCCTGTGTTATAGCGGGCGAATTACTATGATATGAAAAAGAAAAATAAGAAAAATGATGTAAAGCTAGTTTGGGTTGCAAGAAGAGAATGGAGAAGTTAGAGAATTATAAGAAGATTATAGAAGATCAAACTAATTATTTATGAACATACTATACCGCTAATTTGGGGAATAAGGATATGTTATGTTTTGTCTGAAAGGTGATTAAATTGATAGAGTGTAGAATGAATGGGTATTGTAGTTGTAATGTATTCAATGTGTAAGGATCCATTTCGCAATTTTTTTTTTTGAAGGAATGGGGTTGACTCGCGGTTTTTAGGTTTTCAGGGATAAGGTCAAAGATTTTAGGAGTTAGGAAGAAAAATTGTCTTTGAGCTTACGTGGTATGTAGTGAAGGTACTTTGCATTGACCGTTGGTTATTGTTCTGGTGGTGTAGTTGTGTTGTAAAGAGTTTAGTTTTTATATTTGAATAGGAAATGTATTAGCGAAAATTTTAGGTGGAGTTGTTGTATGTTTAAGACCTTATAATCTATGAGGAGTCAAGTGGAGGGGTATCTTGTCAGTCGCTTGTTAATGACACGTATTACTATTTTTTGGGCTTTTAGAAGAGGTTCGATGGTGAATAATAAACATTTATGCTTCTCTTTGCCTCGCAGGGTTGGGTTGTGGTTGACGGGTTTTTTGAATTCTGTGTTACAGAATTCATCCAGCGTTAATTGGTAACCTACCCATATATATATGTGGAGCACATTACATAGTTATAATATTTTTCATAATAGCATTTACATAATTGGATTGTATTTATTCAATTTTATTTAAGTACGTTTTGTACGTTAACCCATGACTAATAACTCCGAATTCTATAATTAATGCGTTATATATACAGTATAAAATATATTTGCACACAAAATTTTTAAGGTAATAAAATTTTCCTAATATGGATCTTAATCTATTACATATATTTTCAATGTAGTTTGAGCTCTTAAAGTTGACGTCTAAAGTAAGACCACGGTTTGTATATTGGTACACTTTTTCTATGCTTGGAAATTTACGTTGCAAAGATTAGTTTTTTGTATGCCAACAGTCGGACGAATGTATTAGTATGCCAACAGTCGTACGTATGAAATTGTATGCCAACAGTCGTACGTAGGAACTTGTATGCCAACAGTCGTACGTATGAATTTTTATAACATTTCCTTATTCTGACAACTTATAATGTCACGGTTAGGACTGAAATTCTAAGCTCTCTGGACCGGAAGAGACGTATTAACCGACTTGCAGAGAAAGGATGAACGTAGACTAAATGCTGTAGAAATGAAATCCCTGAGGCATATATGTTGTAAAACCATCGTGCCAGTAATGTGGATTTCGCAAAGAACGCATGTATGATGTAAGCGTAATGAGTAAGATTAAGAAAGGGACGCTCAGATTGTTTTTGCATTTAGAGCAAATGAACGAATTAAGGAGAATATATGACGCAAATATGAACGGTAGAAGAAGGCGGGGACGCCCGAGGAAGACATGGTACGATCAAGTGAAGCAAATACTTCTCGGGTATAGAGTCGGATCTTCTCAAGAGTTAGAATAACAGAAGAGTATGTATAAGACGACGTATGAATGTGGATGAGGCAAGGAGTGTATAGCAAGATAGAGTTGTTTGGCGGTTCAACTTTTCTACTTACCCATACGGAGAAAAGGCGTTTTGGTTAGTTAGTTAGTTGACCTCCATATTTATATTTGTAGGGGTAATGGTATCCAATCATTGGAATATTCACAATGTTAGGTTAATTTAATAAAAAATATATATTCATTGTCTATTAGTCAGCAGTCTTGGTAGATACTTTAAAGGACAATCTTTCGTATAATGCACCAATGTTTACGTTTAATTAAATACAATGTTTTCCTTTCGCAAGCCGATCATTGGAAATAGAATTCTAGGGAGGGAAAACAATAAGCGACGCGTGTAAGGCTTTCCAAATTTACTTATTAAAAATTCAATAAAAGTGTGTCTGTCTTGCATTCTAATGACGGCCCATCCCATTTCCAAGATATTTATAAAGGTACACAGTGCATGTCCGAAATACTGAATTTTGTGCGCGAGTACCTTTTGTTTTGGCAGGCATTGGCGTAAAGAAAAATATACCGACTCTGAGCAACTTTGTGAATCCGATCTCTGTCTAATTCTGATAATTAGGTTGCCCATAATGCAAAACAAATAAACTATTTAAAAATAGAATTTATAGTAAGTACAGATGTGTTCACTGTTTACTAAGCATAACGTATGTTGAAAAGGTAATGCGTTAGTTACCCGCTTACTATGATCATCGAACCCGACTTTTCTAACTGGCCTTATGCACAATTTACTTTATCGGTCTACGATACCTTACATTTTACAATCCTTGGTTAAAAAATACTAATAATTCTTTTTTTGTGAGCCTTCTGCGTCCAGCTCCAGACAAATAATGTCTCCGGTTTTTCCGATTCTTGGCGGCTTTCGTATTATTAAAATGATATAATTAGTATTACAAGGCAACAGCGTTTTTGTAAACTAAAACGCCATGAAAATGTGGATTCTACCGTCGGTCTCGACATCACGACTTGTTCTATATTATATATGGCAGAACGGACGTTCTGGCCCGGCAAAGCATGACAAGAGGTATGGTGCTGATAAATGACATCTCTAGGTCTCTTGAAATTTTCAGCATTGGCTTTGAAAGTTTCTACAGTAATTTTAGGCAAGATCTCCAAAATATGTATATAAAAATAAATTTTATTATTCTTTTATTTATTTAAAGTTATGTAAATTATGTCAAGTGCATTATAGTAAGATTATATAAATCTGAAAAATCCATTATTTAAATAGAAAAGAAACTGATTGTTAATTTGGATATATTTTTCGCGATTATGTTTCCCGGGCAGCTGCCCATACCGCCCGGGAGATCATTACACCACTTTTACTGAAATTTACATACATAAATATTTCAGTCCTATAAAAACAAAGTTCCCTTTTGTAATTGACTTTTTACCGAGAAAGCGAATCTAGGTAATATCACGTGACGCTATGTGATAAAAAATGAGAAAAATCAATATATATAGTAGGTTAAATTTGTCACCTGTTAAAGTTGTAAATATGAAATGAAATATTACTTTTTTTTATTTATTTATTTAGACGCCGTAAAAGGCTTTTACAATATAAATGATTTATGTTTACAGTGGTTCACAGGAGCGAAACAGTATTATGTTAAACAGAATAATTACTGAGAAATTATGTTGAAAATTAAACAAAAATAACATCTGGTATACAAAGGTACATTAGCATTTTTATTTTCAATCCGTACAGTAGTTTAGTATTGAGGTTATTGTTACCTTCAATATTGAATTTGGTTGAATTTGCTGAGAACTAAGAGTTAGCTCTATTGAATCAGGGCTGTCAGTAAGACATCTCATAACAATTTTGGGAAAAATTATAGTTTTAATTAAGTATATAAAATTATTAGATAACACTCTTCTGTCTGATTTCTGATGTAAGTGCATTGTTTAGGTTCTGTGATAACTTATGAATAGAATGGTATTATGCCTAATAACATTGATAATTACGACAGAGGTATGTTATTATAGCCTTCTTATAACTATATTCCGTGCAGTTGAACACATCTACTACTTCTGAGAAAGCATTGCCAACTGCATGCAATCTAGGTATAAGCGAGTTTCTAAATGACGCAGTCCTGATATTGTTATTAAAATTTAACAAAAAGAATTTTGGATCGAGTGGTTCTAGTGGGTATATGGAAGGTAATTAGGCTTAATATATCAGGGCTGTCTATAATACCATTGACAATTTTAAAAATAAAAGTCAAATTACAACCAGATAATGTTAAATTTATATTTAGCAGGAATAAACAAATTAATGTTACAAATATGTAGAATTTGGAATACGTAGAAAAAGTGGGGTAGCCCGAAGAAGACATGACCCAGTAAAATGACATGAAGACATGACAAATAATCATAATAATCCATGTGCATGTAACTCCGGAAACTGAAGTTTGGGTTTTCAAGACCCGCTTACGACGCTAGCGACCCGGGTCGTGTAAAAATGGCTCTAGTAAGACCAGTTGGAGAGGTCAAATGATCTCCCCAAACCAGCCTCTCTCGATCCGGCACCCCACGAGCTTGTGGTCAGGCGCTTCCTGAACATACATCGGGCACCTCGGCTAAATCTAATTAGCTAATCTCCCACTAAGGGGGACCTGTGGCAGAGGTATTGGTTAATGTACATAAGAAAGATACTTGTTTCAAGTCATGCTGTCATTACATAAACGCAAGGTGGGCTTTTCAAAATAATAACAGCTCAGATTATTTTTAAATCCTAGTAAAGAATATACCATCTAAGAATGTATAAGCAAGTACCGAATGAACTATAATATGTACGTTTATTAAAAAATAATGGAATAAATTTGAACTGTGCGATTAACAATAGAGCATAACCATTTAGGATTTTTTCGCATTCAAATTAAAAAATTTCTGGTGTTTGCTCGTTTGAAGAGCCAATAAATTTTTCAAGCTGCAAAATGACTGATTCTGAATCTGAATGCTGCGATTATCACCGAAGAAAGAGTAAAAGGAGACCATACAAGAGGCGTGCAGGAAAATCCAGGAGTTCAGGAAGAAAGACAGACAAGTCTGCAGAGTCGACCAATAAACCTGGAAGTGGCAGGGGAGAAAAGGAAAGGAGGCGAGGAAAGAAGGAACCACCTGTTCCTTGCCCCATACATGGCGTTATTCCAGAACGGTGAAATAATTGCACACGAAAAGACAAAAATTCGGTTGCAAATATCAGCAATATCAGCATAACGTGAAAATGTTCTCAGTATCCCTTTTGAAATATTATATTTTTGTTCTTTGTAAAGCGTTTAAAATTGTTGTGTTTGAATTTCGTAGACATTTAATACTTTGATATACCGATAATAGCATTATAAATAAACGTGAATGATTTTGACTTTGTTTATTATTAGGTTCAATGATTTTGGTATTATGTATTAATAATTCTGTACCAGTTAGATTCTATAGAGGTCAATGGTCCTACGTCGAAAAATACCGAAGAGACAATGAGCCGTTTCCTTCAGAATTTCACTATTTATTTTCAAATATATCAAAAGAAAGACAAAAATTCCCGGGTTACGAATAACCTGACGATATTTGAAAATCTACTACCACCATACTAAGCGGAAAATGTTGCTTGTATTGCGATGGAGGACTTAGCCGAGGCATTAAATACTTTACGCCTGGGTGAGATCCAAACGCGATGCCTACTCAGCCACCGACCGATCTATACTTATTTATTTATTCGCACAATACTCCCAACTGCTCCTAACCGTCTGTAGCCAGTGAGACTATGGCATCCCGAATTCGGGTAAGTTATGAGGCTTAAGGCATCAGGGAGGGGAAGTAGACAGGAAAGAGGAAGCAGGGGATGTACCTGGGTACTCAGATCTGATCACCAAACACGGCAAACGCCATTTAAAGCAACATTTCAATTCTGAATGGTGGTCTTACACCAGGACGATACTGAGAGTATCTCCCACTCTGGAACGTACCGCAAATATACTATATATTATTTTTAATGAGTAATTTGTATTATAAGACAAATTATTAGTAAAATTTACTTGCACACACCGGGATTGAACTGGCGACCCCCAGCTTGCTAGTCGCGAGCGTTACCCCTCTACAACTGAGGCCGTCAGGTAAATAGTGATTTTCTCTTAGCGGATCTGTCATGGAATTCACTTTGCAAAAATGAGTCCGTCCTATGTCGCAATTCATTTAGAGGTACGTCAGTGAGGTAAATGACATTACAATTCATTTTGAGAACTGTTTTGTGGCCTCCTAAAAAATAGCTATAGGACCATTAACCTCGCGGGTACAGAATTAGACATTTTTATAAACATGTATATGTATATATACGTGTTCCATTCATTTTTATTTAGCAAAGGGAATCCTCATTATTATTGTGTAACGCCATTGTCGCAAGCAATGACATAACAAAACTTATTGTAATGTCATTGATCGCAAGTAAATAAAGAAGTATTATTTGAAAACTACTGTCAAACACCAATCCTATCATTTGTTTTGTTCAAATTATGATTAGAACTATTTTAAATATAAATGAAATACCTTTAAATGTACTGATGATTTTATTAATCTCTAGTATTAAGTACCTACTGACGTAATCTAGGCACTAGTGAATTTATTTTTATTTTTATGTAAGATACTAAAAAGAATAAACCCTAGTATGTATTCACACTACAAACTCCAGGTTTTGTTCACTAAGCCTAACTTGATTGTTTGCGTGACTAAAAGAGCAGATTTCAATAGTTAATTGCGGCTCCCTAGTTAACCGATTTTGCGTACAACATAAATAATCTATAAGTTATGAGGGAATGAGAGTGGAAGATTTTAGAATAGATTCAACATTTAGATCAAATGCTACGAATCCGGAGCCTGCGCGCGCAATAAAACTTAATTTACACAAATGAAAGAATATCTTTGTTTAAAACCACTTTATTACATTTATAGACATCGACCGGTTTCGGTTGAACTCAACCTTCATCAGGACAGTACAAATATAAACTAAAATATAATACAGAGGAAGATTATTAAGTAAACAATAAAGAAAGAGAAAATATATAAATGTGAGGGAGAGAGCATCAGGGCAGCGGAGTAGGTAGTGGGGTCGGGGAGGGGTGGGGATTACCCAGGGAGAAAGGAAACATCTTTAAAATAGGGCTTTTAGTGAGTTCTATCTGTAACAGATATCTGTAACAGATAGAACTCACTAAAAGCCCTATTTTAAAGATGTTTCCTTTCTCCCTGGGTAATCCCCACCCCTCCCCGACCCCACTACCTACTCCGCTGCCCTGATGCTCTCTCCCTCACATTTATATATTTTCTCTTTCTTTATTGTTTACTTAATAATCTTCCTCTGTATTATATTTTAGTTTATATTTGTACTGTCCTGATGAAGGTTGAGTTCAACCGAAACCGGTCGACGTCTATAAATGTAATAAAGTGGTTTAAAACAAAGATATTCTTTCATTTGTGTAATAATGTCAAGCCACAAAGTGTTTGCTTCCTTCGATAAAACTTAATTTGTTTAGTTTGTGTTATTTCAGAATTTATTTAAAAAAAATATATATCTACTAGTATTATATATTTTGGGTACGTTCCAGAGCGGTAGACACTTTCACTAGCACCCTGGTGCTAGCACTAACACCTTTCAAAAAGAAATATTGCTTGAAATGGCTTTTGTCGTGTTTGGTGGTCAGATGTGAAGAGCCAGGTACTTTCCACGTTCATCTTCCCCATCTTTTTTCCCCCCCAGCTCAGTCTTTCAACCTCATAAGATACAGCAATTGGGGATGCCATAGTCACAATTGCTCCAGAAGGGTTGCGACTCTTGGGCGGTACGCACATAAAAATAAATAATTACTGTAACCTGTGTTCATCGAGTAAATCTGTAGGACAAATAAATCTTAGGTAAGTTTTCTGTTTATGTTAGTTTTTTACATTAACTCCACACAGGACGAAATAATTTTCCCTCATGGCCTATGTGATCTTTGGGAATGCTTTGTGGAGGGTATTTTTGAGGAGAGGAAGGAGTGAACATGGGTAATGAAGAAACCTATGTTGTAGGAGGAAGGAAATACAGAGGCCCACAAATCGTTCCTCAGCCGAGCTGTTGAACTAAAGAACAAGTCGAAGAAACGTCCCGTTCTTGTATGTCAATTGTGTACATATGAAGGGCGCGCGTATGGCGTGTTTACCGAATATGCGCAGATGCCGAAAGTATCTATGACATCTTCCATCTCCCGGTAGAACAAGGATATCATACCTGCCTGACGCTTTTGCCCCAAGGATTGTAATCCATTTGTTAAGAGAGGGGATCTATCAAACGGTCCTCCCGTTTCTGCACCAGACCAGAAGTGGCTGCCAAATAAAACATTGGGGCGCACTTGCGATTCGTACAGAGTCAGCAGTTGTGTACTATTAAAGTATCCCCGGGCCGTCGTCGTTTAAAAATCCTGATGAGGTTCCTCGCTGCTTTTTGTCACTCTGGCACATAGGTAAGCCGCTTAATAAAATGCATCAATTTATTACAAAAAACTCTACAAGATTAAATTTTCAACCTTAATCTCGAATCTGAGTCTACAAAATAAACGATTGAAATTTGAAATATCTCGGGAAGTCTTCGTAGTTAAGATTTAAGTTGGCGTAATCCAGATGTACCCTATTTCCTATTGCCTTGAAAAGTTATTTATTCGACTGCGAGCGTTTGAGCCGGGGAAACTTCTGCTGGGAAACTTATGACGGAGCTGCTGAAGCTCGTATGAAGTGAAGAGCGGGCAAAGTGAACAACATTTCTTTAAACATTAATATAATTTAATTTGCATCAACAATTTCCGAAGCGTAACACCAGTTCAAAGTTGATGTCTGCTACATGATAACGAGTTATATCATAGTTAAAGTGCTAGGTAGATGCTCTCAGAATCTCTCACAAAAAACCACAATTTAGAGATGTAACATTTCTTGAAATGGGTTAGTGCACCGCCAATGACATGCTGTAGAAAATGAACTGAGAGTAACTGGGTTATAACTCCGCGTTCTTCCGGTGTGTATCGCTCCATTGTTTGTTGTCAACTAATTCTGTCTGTCTACAACATAAATGCCAAAGTACAATGACATTTTACGCCATTTGCAAAAATTATGGCACTGTAAAATTATGACATTACTTTTGCCCAACCTTGTATTTGGATGAAATTACTAAATATATTAATTTTTTTTTATTTTACGACAGATTATTCATCAACTTTAAAAATCTTCTCATTCTGTCACTCTTCATCTGGGAAGATAATTATACAGAAAAGTATTAAGGCTAGTTCAAGAGGAATTAAACTAAATGGGGTATGCAGAGAGGACGTACCGCCAAACAACTCGGTCTTGGAAAACACTTCTTGCCTCATTCACATTTATACATCGTCTTATACATACTTTTCTATTATTCTGACTCTTGACATGGCCCGACTGGAGTATCTGATTCACTTGATCGTGCCATGTCTTCCTCTGGCGTCCCCGACTTCTGCTACCATTCGTATTTGCCTTATATATTCTCCTTATACTCCCATCTTCGCTCATTCGCTCTACATGCCCAAAACTTCTAAGCGTTATCAATTAAATACATCAGAAATTTCATAAATAGCCCTATTACTCGTGTCATATTCATATAATTTTTATTGATCCTTTGTTATTTCCAGTAAAAATTATATTGACTAGTAGCCACGTTCTACATTCTGCATGCAATATTTCTTTGTAGTGTACAACAGTATCTTCAATGGCATGTCGTGATTTACTTTGATGTCAAATACGATAACATATTTAAATTCGTATCCCAACTATTTTTCAAGAGTTTGCAAGGTGATATGTGACTCATTCCGTTTTTAATTCTAGTTACTGTCCCGTAGGTTAGTTCAGAAGCAATGATTGTTAAGATTTTGTTTCTTTAGTATTAACTGGTTTGTTAATTGAGTTGTCTTTAGGTTTTATGTTATAACTCTACCACCTTTTGTTCGATAGCCATCCTTAATGCGTTGGTTTTGGTGTTCCCTGAAGTCATCTGCGAAGTTATGTTTCGATATTATTTATGTAGTTTGCATAGAATCGCAATTATATTGTCATTCTGGTGTTTACAATTATGAGTCACCAATTTGCCAATACTTTTAATGGCGGCTTCTGGTTAATTGTTCTAAAACATTTGTATAAAATAAACCCAGATAATTTGCAGGCGATACAATCCGATGACAGTTTTTTTTAAATTTCATGTTTTTTTTTTAAATCACGAGTCACTGTATTCGCGCACGCTAATCTCCGAAATCGTCCAACCGATTTAAATGAAATTTTGTGAATGTATATGGCTAGTTCCAGTTTGAAACATAAGATAGTTTTGGACCCGATAGGTGGCGCTGTTATCGAAACCTGAATGATTTTTTATATTTTTTCAACGAATTTTTTTTTGGTCAGTCGTATTATCCAAAAATACACACAAACACAAATTTCAACTTTTCTACAGACCCCCTCAATATTTTTTAATGCGATGTTAAGGTATTTTATAGAAAAAAAGGTAGTAAATTATTTTTGTAAGCTTTGTGTATTCATATTCTCACTACATTAAATTAAAAATCATTACTATAATTGCTTAGACTTAAAAAATTATCTTATTTAGCTCATTTATAAAATTTATTTTTTATTCACTATCAAATAAGAATATTAATTTTATTATATATGAGATGAATAAAAAAATGTACACTGAAAGTGGTTTCTGTGGATCGTATTCGTACGGCAATATGTAAAACTGTGAAAAACGTACTTCAAGGCAGTATAGAACGGTACCCGTCGTATTTTAACTTATTTTATACTGAGTACTGAAATGATCGATATCAAATCAAACGTCAAACCAATATCTACAGTGGATGTGACTTGTGCATGTATTCTATGTATGTCAAATGCATAAAATGTCCGACAACAGATAACAGGCAGTCTACATAAAATGATGTCTATATTTTTTTTTTTTTTTTTTTTTTTATATTTACTCCACACAGGAGGCCCTGAAGAAAATAATTTCCCTCAGGGCCTATGTCATCTTTGGGGATGCTGTGTGGAGGGTCTTTTTGTGGAGAGGAAGGAGTGAACATGGGTCTTGAAGAGTCCCATGTTGTAGGAGGGAGGAAACACAGAGGCCGGCAGTTCGTTCCACAGCCGAGCTGTTGAACTTAAGAACGAATCGTAGAAGCGACCCGTTCTCATGTGACAAGTGTCAACTGTGTACAAATGTTGGGCGCGCGTTTGGCGTGTATCCCGACTACGCACCGGTGCCGAAGGGATCAATGACGCTAGTTCTTCAGAGCATCTTCCATTGTAATACCGATAGAACAAGGACAGCATACCTACCTGACGCCTGTGCTCTAAAGATTGCAGTCCGTTTGTTAAGATTGGGGAATCTATCAAACGGACCGCCCGTTTCTGCACAGAGTCAAGGGTTTTTTTCAGGTATTTTGGGGCTCCAGACCAGAGATGGCTGCCAAATTCGACAGTAGGGCGCACTTGCGATTTGTACAGGGTGAGCAGTTGTGTACTATTAAAGTATCTGCGGGCCCTGTACAGTACGCCCAGCTTCTGAGAGGCCAACTTTACTCTAGCTTCGATGGAGCCCCCGTACCTGAGCTGGTCACTTATAGTTACACCAAGCATATCAATGGAAGGCCTGTTCGGAAGATTGCTTCCGTTGAAGGAGACTAGATTATCATTTGGATCCCTTTTAGACGTAATCAGACAGGATTGGGTCTTTGAAACATTAAATTTGACGAGATTATTTTTACCCCAGGAGGAAATACTCTCGAGATAACCGTCCATTCTCTGCTTCAAAGCCCTCCGAGCCGTTGGAGTTTGTGTGCCCTTTGGGGGCTTGTCAAACAAAAAGCTATCATGAACTGTACTGTCATCCGCGTAACAATGAATCGGTGCACATGTCAAAAGGTCATTGATGTGCAACAAAAACAAAGTTGGAGACAGAACCGATCCCTGTGGGACGCCAGCATTTATGGAGTGCGAGGAAGAGGTGAAACCGTCAGCAACCGCCTGAATCTACCTATCCCTTAAAAAGTCAGCAATCCACGTACACAGGGATGCGGGAAGTCCGTAAGAATGCAATTTGTTGACAAGTCCTCGGTGCCAGACCCGGTCAAAGGCCTTGGATATGTCTAGTGCGACCGTTTGGGTCTCACCGTGACGTTCCAGGCACCGCCCCCAAACATGCGTCACATACGCGAGAAGATCACCGCACGAGCGGTTCCGCCGGAATCCGTATTGACGGTCGTTGATAATTTTGTTCTTCTCGAGGTATGTGAGCAGTTTGTCGTTGATCACACGTTCCATCACTTTGGACAGAACTGATGTGATCGCTATGGGGCGGTAGTTGGCCGGGTTGGAGCGGTCACCTTTCTTGGGAATAGGGTGAATTACCGCTTTTTTCCAACCAGAGGGCACAGTGCCACACTTCAGGGACATTTTGAAGAGCTTTGTCAAAACTGGAACTATTTCCGCAGCACACCTCTGCAATACCAGGGCAGGTATTCCATCAGGTCCACTAGCTTTGTTAACAAAATAAAATGCGGTTTACATAGAAGGTCTGTAGCAGGACAATGTCTGCCCGGGCTCACTAGTATATAAGTATAAGTGTGTTTTTATTAGTGCCAGAAGTGTTTAGAAAGTGAAATGAGGAAGAAGTCTTGGATGCCCAAGGAATAATTAACGCAATATATCTGCACCGTAATGAGATGCGGAGTCGAATCAAAAGTTAACAGTAACATTACGGTACACAGTAGTGAATGGTGAAAGAAGTCATAGACGCTCGAGACATTAGCAATAGCGAAGCATTACGTGGTTCACTAGTGAAAAAAATAGACAAACAATTTATTTATCACTGGTTTGAAGCAATCAACTCTTAGATCAGCAACATCATCAGCTGTAGGCAGACTGATAGAACCTATGCGCAAGCCAAATACTAAGTTTGGTGATCGCGCCTTCGGAGTATCTGGGCCGAAAGCTTGAAATAAACTCCCTCTGGAACTAAGATCCATAACAAGTCCAACAGAATTCAGGTCTAAACTAAAAACGTACCTTTTTAAGCTGTCGTACCCTTATATTAAATATACCATTCCTAAGAGAAAGTCCAGTTATATTCAATTTTCCAATTATGTCCTAAATCCTGTATCTAAATTTCGCTAATAAACAATTAGATAATGTTAATTAAGTGTTAATCTCAAGTGACCTACCAGGTAAGTATTTTACTGTAAATTATCTCCATAAATAGTTAAGTAATAACATAGGTCACTAAAGAAATGTATTATAAGTTTGTACAGCGCCCTTGAGGTGATTCTGCACAAAAACGGCGCTATACAAGTCATCCAATTATTATTATTATTATTATTTATACTGGGTTTTTACAGACGATCTCACTTACATGAGAACAATCCAGTTATAAAAACTCAGTTAATATACAAATAGGATAATAGCACAAAAGTTATAAAATAAATGAAACAGAAAATATAAGTAACATAAGGGCAGGAGGTTTTCCAACATCAACGATCGTTTATAATTGTGAAAAATCACGAGATATTATAATTATAGGATTAGGAAGCTAAAAGTAATTTATTAAGTATTTTCCAGTTTGGTGTATTATTTTGTATGATAACTTCTCCCTTCTTTCCATCCGTAACATAACATTTCTTAGGCATTCTGGAATTATTTTGCACTTTAGAAAGTATTGTTTTTATAAAGTATTTCACTATATTGTGAAAAATCACGAGATATTATAATTATAGGATTAGGAAGCTAAAAGTAATTTATTAAGTATTTTCCAGTTTGGTGTATTATTTTGTATGATAACTTCTCCCTTCTTTCCATCCGTAACATAACATTTCTTAGGCATTCTGGAATTATTTTGCACTTTAGAATAGCTTCGGTGAGACTAGAAAGCAATATTATGGCAAAATATTGTGGCAAGATCCTAAGAGTAAAATTTTTTTCGACCTTTGCCATTACACTACACCTCAAAAAATTATAAATCTCCGGGTCCGGGCATTCAACACTCAACGGTCACATAAAGATACATATTCAATTTAAAATTATAAATCTCTGGGTCCAGGCATTCAACACTCAACGGTCACATAAAGATACATATTCAATTTAAAATTATAAATCTCTGGGTCCGGGCATTCAACACTCAACAGTCACATAAAGATACATATTCAATTTAAAATTATAAATCTGTGGGTCCGGACATTCAAAAATCAACGATCATATAAAGATACATATTCAATTTAAAATTGTGAATCTTTGGGTCCGGGCATTCAACATTCAACCGTCACATAAAGATACATATTCAATTTTTTTTTTTTTTTAAATTCGTCTTTTTGGTACACCCTAGTTTTGACTGGTTTCGGGCATTTTTAAAATTATTGTATAAATATATTTTTTAATTTAGTTTGTTTTACACCCAGCCGGATTTAGATGTCTAAAGCAAAATATTTTTAATGAAAAGTATTTCTAAACAGTTCAAATTAATAAACGTACCAAAATACACCCTTGTGAAGTCTAGCTATATATATAAATAAAATGAAAATTATATTTCTATATCGTTTAAATTAATAAAGGTATCTAAATACACTGTTTGCAGTGTATTATACATTTATATTCATTTTTATGGGACGAAAGAGGGAGTTGGAATTGACAAAAGCGTTCACATAAAAATTAAGACCCGGCATTTTCAATTTCTACCGATTTTATATCAAGTTTCTCGCTAACTCCTTAAGTCTTGGAGTTCCAAAAAAAAAAATGTTGTTTTTGAAGATAATATCCATACATTGGTTTTGCCGAAACTTTAATTATTTGAAATTCCCTCGATAGAAAAAAATCGCAAAGTAAGCTCCGAAAATTATTAAAAATACGTTTTGTTCTGTTATTTAATATGTTATAAGCACGAAAAAATTCAGAGTGTATGTTTAAATGCAACTAAAGACATTGGAGAGAGATTTTTGCTTTATTTCAAATGAGTCGTGTTTCAAAATATTTTCACAGCAGTCGCTTACGTCTGTTCGTTCCAATCCTTTTAAATATTAGCGCGCTCTCTCTAACATTCTGATTTACATAAGACCATTTCAAACATTCATCAGTCCCGCGCAGTCGGCAGGCATAGTGGACGTGTGTCAGAATTTTTGGCATCTAAAATTACGTGATTTACTGTAAATAATATTTAATTTAAAATATTTGAATAGCTTATTTAACGTGAATATTGCATTTATCGGTTAAATAATATTGTTTTTCAAAATTGAAAAATAATTAACAAACATAAATTAAATGTCCCAAGGCCGCGGCCGCCGTACAAAAGTACTATTCGCCAAAAATTCGTTTGCCACAAGGCGATGTAAGCTGATTGTTCTAAAACTGTGAGATTATTTCTCGAATGAATTCCGCAGTCGTTTTTTGCCACTCTGGAAATATTAGAGTAAAACACGTCAGGTGTTTAACAAATACTGGTTATTCAGACTTTGCCGAACATTTAATTAATACTAACTGTTGGGGACGGATATAGCACCGTCGCAACGCGGAATCATAGGATTGGAAAAAGTTCGGAATGCCGACTTACCCTTTTCTATTCTTCCACGGTTTTCATTCCTTCTTTGCGCTGGTTCACAACAATTCACAAATTTCACCATGCGCGAGCTCACGATGGCTTTGATTTCGACACGGTCGATAAAGGGGGCTCCGTAATCAAACGATGTTGATAGGACGAATATTTTTAATCAACTAAAGTCGGCATAGGAGAGGAGAGGAGGGGAGAGGTCGATAGGCCACAATAATTTTATAAAGGATATAAAGGTAGGTAGCACGATGCTAGGTGCCAACATTTCCGCCCACCTAATTTGAACGAATTAATAATTATGATACAAAATTTAATAAAAGGTAAATTTAAATATATACATGGGTAAATTGTTCATTCAAGTCGTATCCGTAATGCCTCGCAGAAAACAATAAAAAAAATAACTCTTTACTAAATTAAGTATAACTTTTCAAAGAATGGTTCCTGGACCATAACAAAATTTTTGGTTTTGAAAAATATTTAAAATTGGTAATATTCCTTTGGTCTAGAATCTGAGTAAGAAACAAAACGAGAATTAGAGTATAGACATCTAAACAACAACAAAAAAATATATATAGATCCCAATGGTAAATAAAATAAAAATAAAATACAACAAAACTGGAAAATGAAAACGTATTCTATTTTAGATGTATATCTCAAGAATTATCACTAATAATAATTTTATTCTTCCGGTAACGGGCAAAGCTTTATCACTGGTCGAACCAAGGAACCAGATTGAGTTTTAACAGTAGCTACCCTAACTATTCCATCCTTACCGGGATGAACGTGGATAATTCGTCCTAATACCCACTTCATCGGTGGAAGACGATCGTCCTTTATTAACACTAATTGACCTAATTTAATGTTTGGATTTATTTTGCACCACTTTGATCGTTGTTGAAGCGTATTTAAATATTCTAAATGCCAACGTTTCCAGAAATGTTGCGACATCTTTTGGAGATGTTGCCACCTACTTAAACGATTAGACGTGGTGTCAAGAAAGTCATATTCAGGCAAACCTAGTAGGAATCCATCGATTAAAAAGTGGCCCGGGGTGAGTCCATTCACATCCTCGGGGTCTGAGCTCATTGAACACAAAGGGCGGGAGTTGAGGATGGCCTCAATTCTAGTGAGAACTGTCGCAAATTCTTCATAAGTTAGAACGGTCTCACCTATCACCCGTTTTAAATGGTATTTTACAGATTTTATCCCTGCCTCAAATAAGCCTCCGAAATGAGGACTTGCTGGAGGGTTAAAAGACCAAATAATGCCGCTCTGAATTAGATGATTAGATATAACATCACGCTGTGATGCCAAGAATTTATTTATACCGAGTAGGTACCGATTTGCACCGACGAAATTGGTTCCGTTATCGCTTATGATTTCAGAACATAACCCTCGACGATCTGTAAACCGGCTAAGGGCTGCAATAAATGCTTCAGAAGATAAATCAGACACGATCTCTAAATGAACTGCTTTCGTCGCCATACATACAAATAGACATAAATAACCCTTTGACGTTTTTGCTCCCCTACGTTTGTGATCTTTCAAGGTGAAAGGTCCTCCGAAATCTACACCAACTCGAGAAAAAGCACGGCCTTGTTGCACTCGAGAGGGAGGTAAATCACCCATTAGGGGAGGTAGCACCGAAGATTTCATTTTATAGCAGACAATGCATTTCGACAGTTGTGAGCGAATTTTATTCCGTGCAGCCACTATCCAAAATTTACGCTGAATAGTGAATTGAAGGCTTCGTGGCCCAACATGAAGATACTGTTTATGATAATAATCTATAATTAAATAAGCTAAATGACAGATTTTCGGAAGTAAGATCGGAAATTTACTTTCATATGACAAATTTGAATACTTGAGTCGACCGCCCACCCTGATAATACCGTGGCTATCAAGAAACGGTTTCAAGTTTTGAATTTGCGTTGAACATGGACTGCCATTTCGCATATTACGTATATCAACAGAAAAATACGTTTTCTGTTCAATGCGTACGATTTTCATAAGCGAATCATTTAATTCGCGAGAACTTAGATAAGTCGAGTTTGAATTTCCACTACCAGGACGTTTCTGACAATTATTTACGAAACGCATTATCCAAGCGACGAAGCGTTGCAATTTATAAAATGAAGAATATTTACTAATAATCGAATTAGGTACTATTTGAGATGATACAAACGTTTTAAGGTTGCATGTTTTGAGTTCTGGTATTTCTCCGTCAGATTGATTGTACACAGCTGAACAAGGCCAGAGTGCTATTGGTTGGTGAAGCCATTTTGGTCCCGTAAACCACAAAGGGTGTGATATAATGTCTGCTGGGAAAAGCCCTCTTGAACCAGAATCGGCACAATTTTCCTCCGAGACAACATGCTTCCAAACAGCATTTGGTGTATTTTCCAGTATTTGTACAACCCTATTAGCGACAAATGTTTTCAATAAATATGGCGGCGTTTTTAGCCACGCTAGTACAATAGTCGAATCTGTAAATAGAAAAACGTTTTCTATTTGTTCGGCAAACTTTACAGATGACATAATAAACTTTACAAGTTTCGTGAGAAGAACGGCCCCACATAATTCTAGTCGTGGAATTGACAGGGTTTTCAAAGGAGCGACCTTCGATTTTCCCATTAAGATGTGAGTGGTATTGCTATTACGCTCTAATAAATATACCACTGCAGAATAACCCAATTGTGAAGCGTCACAGAACCCTACGAGGAAAAGACGACTTGTCATCACCGTGTTGTAATATCTAGGAATATTCAATGTTCGAAGTAATGAAAGTTGACTTACAAATTTACTCCACGTATTATGAATATGTGGTGGAACATCACGATCGTCCCAATCGACACCTAACTTCCATAGTTCCTGTAATAGACATTTTGCGAAAAATGTCACTGGGGTGATGATCCCAAGTGGGTCGAATAAACGAGCTACCGTTGATAAAATTGTTCTTTTTGTGCATATCTTATTTGAAGGTAGATCGACCTTGTAGGTAAAATTATCAGTCGTTGGACTCCACTGAATGCCTAATATTTTAACAATTTGATCAGTTCCGGCGTTATCAAAAGAATGACCATCTTGCTGGTGCTCTTGCGAAACGTGATCCAAAAGTGACGGTGTATTAGATTGCCATTTACTAAGTTCTAATTTCCCAAGATTTAACAATCCAATGATATCTTGTTTTAGTCTGAGGGCTGTGCTAATCGTTTCTGTCCCTGTTACCAAATCATCTACATAAAAATCATCGCATAGAACCTTGGCAGCGTCAGGATACTTTGATCCTTCATCTTGTGCTAGCTGGCGAAGGGTACGAATGGCCAAGAATGGTGAACTAGACAACCCGTACGTTACAGTTTGTAACTCGAAATCAATAACCGGTTCATTCTGAGATTCTCTCCACAAAATATTTTGGAATTTACGCTGAGATGGAATAATTAATATTTGCCTATACATCTTACAAATATCAGCTGTAAATACATACTTATGAAAACGAAAATTTAAAATCATACGTGGAATTTCAGTTTGCAATTTTGGACCGTTCAATAATAAGTCATTTAGAGATAAGTTATTTGGTTGGGTTTTTGCCGACCCATCAAAAACCACACGTAGTTTTGTAGTTTTACTGTCAGGATTCAAAACACAATGATGAGGTAAATAGAATGCATCTAAATTCCGAGGTACCCGTGTCATGTGTCCCAGACCCTCATATTCTTGTATAAAATTTCCATAATTAATTGCTAACATGGGATCCCTTTTAAAACGAATTTCTAGTTTGTTCAATCGCGATTCCGCAAGTTTTAAGGAATTTTGAGAAGGCATAATTTCAGATTTTGTTAATAATGGTACAACATATCTACCATCACATTCTCGATAGTGATTCGAAGCGTACATTGTTTCGGCTAATTCGTCGTCCGGATTACTCGTCACAATTGAAGGTGTTTCTTCAATTTCCCAAAATTTTCTAAGAGTATTGCTTAACGAATTTGTTTCAACAAATAAAGACGAAGGCGTTTGAAATGACGAGTTTTCCATCTTCCCCATTATAATGTAACCAAATACACTGTTTACAGCACATGGAGAGCCGTGAATTATTTCATGGCCACTATTAAATATATCCAAGTATACGTCAGCTCCTAACAAAAGGTCTATTTTGCCCGACTTGTAATATGATTCATCAGCTAATTTTAAATTTTTAAATTGTGACGTTCCACTCGATGGTAAATCATATGACGGATGATTAGAAGTGATTTCTGTAATCACGACAGTTTGACATTGAAGAATAGGCCCTTTTTTATTTCGAGGTTTTATAAAACATTTTGTTTTTCCATGACAAGAATTTATACTAGAATTTCCTTAACCGTTCAGTGAAATACGATGTTTTTTAATTGACAAACCCAAGAGCTGAGTACATCTTTCCGTAATCAGAGAGACTTGGCTCCCACAATCCACGACGGCGCGGATAGGTATATAATCATTATACTGATTTCGGACCTCAAGTTGTACAGTTCCTAACAAAACGGTAGAAACGCTCGGAATCGTTGTTGCGGCCAGGGCTGCACTTGAATTATTAAGTTCATTTTCGCCCGATGGTTCGGCGGCAATGTGCAACATTGAATGGTGTTTTTTACTACAAACCTGGCATGTAAATTTTGATACACAATCTATTACATGGTGTTGTTTCAAACAATTGAAACAACGGTTTAAAGTTTTAATTTTGTCCCTCCTTTGATGGGGACTTAAAGATGTAAAAGATGCACATTTGTAAAGAAAATGTGCACCTTTACATAATGGACAATTAAGGTTATTATAATTCTTATTGGCAAATAACAACGTTTTCTTTTGTAGTATGTGGAGATAACATTTCTAAAATACGCGTTTGATTTCTCAGAAACTCGAAAATTGAATCCAACCCTGGAATCTCTTCACCGGGCAATTTGGATTCAAATTGACGTTTAGTTGTCAGATCCATCGATCGTATCATAATATGACCAACAAATTTATCAAAGATATTTTCTATATTCATCGCTTTTATAGCGGCGCAATTCTCTTGAAACGTACTGAGTAACCGCGCTATACCTGACGCAGACTCGTTTTGTAATATTTTGAAATTAAGAATTTCATCAACATAATGCGTGAAAAGAATTCTAGAATTTTGGTATTGATTTACCAGAATATTCCAGGCAATGTCATAATTCTCTTCGATAAGAGGCAATGATTGTATAAGTGCCAGTGCCGGCCCTGTAATTACCGATAAAAGATAATGGTATTTTTCTACATTAGTATATGCATTGCTGTCATGTATAAGACTTTTAAATAATGAATGAAATGAGCACCAACTTTTAATGTTACTATCAAAAGTGGGCAGCTTTATCACTGGTGCACGAATCACCGAATTACTTGCCGTTTTAGGAATTGAATTTTCATTATTACTAGTGATAACGCTTTTCATTTGCATGATCTCGAAATACATTGAATCAACATTATTCGCAATGTTTCCTAGTTCTGACATTTCTGTAATCTTGTCTAATGACAGTAATTGTTCCTCAATCTCGTTTTGAACTGATTCAAATTCTTGTAACCAATCTTTTAACTTTTCACATCTAGCAAGAAACGTATCTTTTTTCTTACTATCATCATAAGTGCTCGCTATGAGCTCTTGCGTAATACGAATACGAGATACTATTCGCTCACGTCGGGATTGCAACAAAAGTACTTTTTTCTCAGCCATTGTATTGAGAAATTAATCTGCACAAAAATGCCGAGTGAATACAACAATTTATTTGAAATATTAACAAATTTGTCACCAGTTAAGTATTTTTTACTACCTACAGGCAATTTTCGCGAACAGCACGGCTGACGCGAATTTTACACATAGATCAACTTTTATGAACAATTTAACCTTGAAATAATTAAATTAACCACAATTTTTTCAATTAATATAAATTATCAGGCTCGAATGACCAATGTTGGGGACGGATATAGCACCGTCGCAACGCGGAATCATAGGATTGGAAAAAGTTCGGAATGCCGACTTACCCTTTTCTATTCTTCCACGGTTTTCATTCCTTCTTTGCGCTGGTTCACAACAATTCACAAATTTCACCATGCGCGAGCTCGCGATGGCTTTGATTTCGACACGGTCGATAAAGGGGGCTCCGTAATCAAACGATGTTGACAGGACGAATATTTTTAATCAACTAAAGTCGGCATAGGAGAGGAGAGGAGGGGAGAGGTCGATAGGCCACAATAATTTTATAAAGGATATAAAGGTAGGTAGCACGATGCTAGGTGCCAACATACTTTTCATAAAAATACAGGAGTCAAAATTGTACATAAAAATAAAATAGGAATACGCCTTAATAATATAGAAGCATTAGAAATAGTAGTAGATTGAGATCAAACGAAACCGGTCGACGTGTATAGCAAAATAAAGTGGTTTAAAACAACAAAAAAAAATATTTTGAATAACATATTTAATTAAAATGTATCTATCACGTATACTTTTATAAAATTTACAAATATCTTTATGAAATTCAATTTTTATTTAAAAAAGAAAAAAGTGAAGTAAAGCAAAAAATAGAGTATTAGAAATTATCCTCAAGGGACAACTCTGTATTACAAAACATATTCAACTATTTCAAGTTGTTTTTATAATTTTATTCTTTATATTATTTTTTAGATTGCGTCCATTTAGACATATTTAATGCATTGATAACTGTAAAAACCGAGTAAGTTTGTTTTGTATTGGCCATTAAATGATGATGATGTTTTTGTTACGTAACTCCACACAGGATGCAGGTAATTCTGCGTGATTATACAAGTAAAAAATAAAATGTTAATTTTTCGAAATTCCAACGCTTTAAGGTCGATTTCAGGTAAGTAAGTTAATAAATTAAAGGATAAATAAATATTTTTGTATGGAAAAATATTGTTCTATAGGAAAAAACACAATGGATTGTTAACCCTAAACGAACTCTATGACAAGTAAAAGTGGTGGGCGTCGCCCATCTACAATTCGAAATGCAAAATGCCGCGTCTTAAGAGGAAGCTACAAGCCAAAAATATGTATATTCTTTGTTTGCCTTATTTCGTGACGAATACACAGGTAATAGGCATTAAAATCGCTTGGAAAATGGATTCAAGAAACACTCGATTTCATGCGCAAAAGTGGTTTTTATTTATTTTGTATAAAAATTTATAAGTACGCAAAAAATTAATCAAAGGAAACTGTCACAAATAATCTTACCCATAATATGTTATTTTTTAAAAGTTGATTCATTTGTGCATTCATACATTTTTATTGAATAAATACATTTTTTGGTAGGTTACATTTATATTTTATATGAAGTAAATAATTTTTTCATTTGAATTCTCCTCAAGAGAAAAGATAAGAAAAGCATCAATTTATAAAAAGCATTTTATTTGGTACTCATAATGTAAACAAATCCGTTATAAAGATTAATGGAAAATCACTATTTAGCACTAATTGAGCTTCGCCTTAAGTCTGAGTTCTGTTGATTTTATTTCCGAGTAGAGCCGATTTTCCGTCAGCACATATACGTCGTAATGGGGTAAAATATGGTAGATTGTAGTTCATAATGTTATAATGCAAACTTATTAGATAACTATTTAAAATTATTGTACTGTTTAAATGAATAAATATATAATTACAAAAAGTCTTCTGTTTTACAAGTCCTTAGGAGGAACCTAGAGTTCAAACCCTGTTGATATAAAAAAGCTTAAAACAATTAAAAGTATTTTTAAAATATGTAATTATTTACTTATGTATATACTTTTATAAAAGTATATACATAAAGTAAATATGTAATTATTTACTTATGTATATAATTTTATAAAAGTATATACATAAGTTACATTTTAATTTAATATAAAAAAAAGATTTAATTAATTAAATCTGTAATATCCTTAGTTTGAGAATTGTAGACGTGTTAAGTCCCGCGCGCGTCCAGTTCAAGTAACTTCGCTAGTATTTGTCCACGGAAATAAAAGTTTATTTATCAAGTACCAAATACCTAACGACCGGCGGACTCCTGTCGACCCTTACTACGTGTTGCCGTTAAATGCACGGCGAATTTGGAGAGTATGTCCAAATTTTGGTAAAATTAATTTTAGTTCTCAATAATATCAACAGATGTAGCTAACGCAAGAAGTGAAATATATAAAATTGCTATCTTAGCGACAATTAAAACCCTATGCGCAGTTGTGAAAACTAAAAAAGGAGGGTGTTACCCAAATCGCAATTCCAAACAGCGTATGCTGAGGCTTAATGACAATAATTTGTTTTGTGGCAAATATTGTCGGAACGATATTATAAATAAAAATCTGTTAATTACCTTACAATTAATTTGTCTAAAAACGAATAATGGTTTGGCAGAAAATAAAATTCTATGAATAAGTCAATGGCATTATCGATAATTGCCTCTCACGTAGGTACACATGTAAAAAAACGAGAGATTAAAACATAATTAAAATCAAATGAATCATTACTATATGACTGTTCGTTTGGTTGAGATTTAAAATAACTTCTTTACCATAGAAAATTTATAAGTCATTTAATTCAATAATTAAATATTACAATTTGAGGTTTTACTCAATATGTTATTCCAAAAAATAAATATTCATCCTAGACTTGCAGAGAAGTCAATAGATGTCGCACATTAGAATAAAAATAACAATATATGTTTATCTAAAGACGCTGTCTAGATTGCATTTAGTTCGGGTTAAATCTTGCGATCATACATAAAGATAGTTGCCAATAAAAATGTGCGGTGAGAAAAATAAGACAATGTTGGTAGTTCTTATTCGAAGTATAAATCAGTTAAATATGACCTAAGGAGAAAGGGTCCCATTAGCTCAGTGGTAGAGCGGTGCCCCGGCAAGGCAGGGGTCCTAGGTTCGAGTCCTAGATGTGACCGTATCATTTTCTGATTTTTCTGTTTCAGATATTCGTTACTCACTAAGTTATTCCAAAAAATAAAGATAAAATAATTAATTTATAAAATACTAGCAATACGTACCTGGCGTCGCTTGGGGACTTATGAATAGTCTAGGGCAAGGGTCACCAATTACTTTCATTTGGGGTCCGTTTTTTTAAATACACGACCGTCGTGGTCCGGAAGACAAAAAGCCTAAAACCCCCCCTTCCCTTCTCCCATCTTAACAATTGAAATAATAAAGTGTACTATTTAAATATGTGTAGATAAAATATCAATGAACGAATAAAACGAATGGGTTCCGGAACATTTTTATTTATTTTTTATTCTTCAATATATTTGTATTACAAAGGTATAGTATATTTTCCTCCACGCTAGAAGTTCACCTGTGTTATTTATTTTATTAAATAATAAACAAATGTTATAAACAGAAGTTTAATGAGAAAAATTATATTTTTTGCTTTGGAGTATCCGTCTGAAGTTCGTGCAGGCTATTGTCATTAAATCTTGAAGATGTTCATCGGTAAGTCTGCTCCGGAATTCATTTTTAACGAAGTTCATTTTGGAATACGTTGACCCAAACAAAGTGAGAAGTTTCAAGGCTATTTCTTTTAATTCTGGGTATTTATTACCACAAACAAATTTTATTCAAATCTCTTGACAAGAAACTTCCTGTTTTTGGTGTTTTTAAACTGCATTTTCTTGTAAATCGATCATTTCCACTTGGGGAGCAGCTTTATTACTCCCGAAAATATTTGCAGCTTCATTGCTAGATTCATCACCGGGATGCACTGAGTAAATTTTACGGAGAATTTCGACGACATTCTCAATTTTATTAAAACCTGAAAATTTTTTGTGCGGACCTTTTAACACAAGGTCTGCACAAACAAGGTCGGCGGTCTGGATCCGGACCGCGGTCCGCCATTTGGTGACCCCTGGTCTAGGGTAAAGTTTTGAGATTGTGTATTCTTGTGTACCTGCCAACTGGGTGCATTTTAAAAGTGGAAAAACTATTATTGAAATATGATAAGTATTTGTTTCACTTGATCGTGTCATGTCTTGATTGGGCGTCCTCGACTTCTTCAATCATTCAATTCTAAGTCATACATTGTCCTCACATCTCTTTCTGCATTCATCACGTACGCCTCATCTTACCACAAATAATTATGTAATTCGTGATTTTTTACCATTCACTTCTTGTAATATCATGAAAAATACATTTTTACAATTACAATACTTTGTATCGATTTAAATTCTACTCCATATCTTATTCTGGTGCAGAGATATCGCGTTAAATATTCTACCATTTAAACATGTCTAAACACTCCTGGCACCTTGTTATTAAAAAAACAAACTTTGAAATTTTCAACGATATCGGTCGACTACTTTTCGAGTTTTGTGAGCACAAACATATGCCAGCTAAATTTTTATTTATTTAGATGAAGATGTATACTTACCTGATTATTTTTAAAAGTTAAATATTAAAGAAATAAAAATTTAAGAACATCGCTGCGCGCCGCGCCGCAAGAACATTAACATGTGTTTATAATTAGCGGTTGAAGGTCGGTATGATATCAGTTAAAATTGGAAATTAAAATCCTTTATTATTATACAATTCAACTAATCAAAATCGTTGAACCTTTTGAAATACAAAATGTACAAATCTTTACAACATGCTTTGTAGAAGGGAAAACAGAGGAAAAAGACACAGTGCGTGTCTCTTTCCTCTGTTTTTCTCGATTTAATATCTCGAATGGTTGACATTTTCATACAATATAAAGTAGATACTATCTACTTTCCCTATAACTCGAAAGCCTAAAAGTTTATTACTTTTAAAACCACCAACACTGGATAAAACGTCATGTTCACAAAGCAGCGTTTTCCTTTGAAAGTTCATAGCGCAATTTCCGATAATAGTGTCTACAAATTGAAATATAACGTAGTTTACGGGGATTTGAGCAGGATGGAAGGCAGTTTGGAAGTGGTCCATGGGAGATGGGAGGAAGCTGCAGAGAGAGGTTTTTGATACTTTTTGTGTCATCTAGCTCCGTGAATCGGGAGTGACATCACATTGCACTCAGAGGCAACGATATTTCCGTTCTGCCAGTCCTTACAGCTTCCAGCGGAGATGTTATCTGGAATAGTAGGAACTGCACTCAGATCAAAAGTAAAGGGAGATATTTGCTTTTTTCTAATATAAAATACCTACCCTTGGAAATCGGAGAGCAAAAGGGAGAATTTCACTACAAACAGTGGGTGTATTCTGTATATTATTTGATCGACAGAATGTCTGAAGTCAATTTTGATGTTCCTTTTTTTAACATTACTCCACGCAGGAGGCCCTGAAGAAAATAGTAGCCCTCAGGGCCTATCTCTGGGGATGCTGTGTGGAGGGTCTTTTTGAGGAGAAGAAGGAGTGAACGCGGGTCTTGAAGAGACCCAGAATCTGACACAATCGAGTTGTTGAACTCAAAAGCCAGTCATGGAAGCGACCCGTTCGCGTGTGATAAGTATCAACCGTTTACATATATTGGGCGCGTGTTGGGCGTGATTTTAGTGTATGCACCGGTGTCGAAGGGATCAATGACGCTAGTTCCTTATTGATTGTAATACCGGTAGAACAAGTTTAAAAAATAGTTCTCATTCAATTTAAAATGAAAGGGGACATGGTACAATAAAATGTCATTAAACATATAAAACTTATTGAAGAAGAAGAAAATACTACTAAATCTAAATATAACATTTGAAAAAGGTAATTTCTTAAAATATGGGAAAAATTAGTTGCATTATGATATTGTTCATTCTGAATTTGAAATATGAAATCGAAAAATATGACTTTTAATAAATAGGTCCCAATTGTTGAGTGGTTTAAGATGCCTGTCCCGGCAAGACAAGAGATTCTGGGTTTGATTCCTAGTTGTGACCATTATCTTTTTATTTTTCTTTTTCATTCATATTTAATAGTATTATATTCTTCTTCATCGATATATTACATTGATAGGTATAACCCTCGAAATAAGTTAAAAAAGAAAAAGTTAGTATTAAAAGTTACTATTGGAATTTGTCTACATAATAAATAAATTGTAGAAAAGAATGTCGCTATCCGCGTTCATTTGTTTGTGTGCTCAGTTCTTTCAAACAACCCAATGGAGTTTTCACTATCACTTAGAGAAATTGTTCTGGAAGGTTTATATATACATAAAACATCCATATTAAATTTAAAGTAGAGAAAAATCGATGATTATCTTAGAATCAAAACTTTACTCCAAATCATTCACAAACCTTAGTAACGCCGAATACACGTCAGTAAGTAAATTAAAAAAACCTAAGACATCAACTCAGTTCGTAAGAATCCTTAAAACATAGTATTAAGATTTTTGTCTGATATTCAATACCCTAATACAATATTATAATTTATTTACAAAATATTAACAAATTTATATTGTATGTAATCACTGTAATCAGTTCTGTACTAATGAATTAATTAGTCATTTAGACTTATATTATATTATGATTGGTATCATGGTTGTACATACGAGTATTTTTTTTAATTTTAATTTTTTAGTTTTACGCCTAGCTGGGCTTTGACATTACAAGAGGATAATTTTCCGGTTCGATGATGATGAACTTCGTTAACACTCCCATCTGATAACAACACGACCCATTTCAAAAGGCATCACGATAGTGAAATTAAATAATATCTCTCTAGCGTAAATACTTAGAAAATTAAATTATTTTTATCATGAAACTTTGTTTATGCTGCTATTTTATCAAGAAAACGATACATAAATTAAACATTTTATCTCTCGTAGGGTTTGGTTGTACCTGAATATTTATGTCGCCTGCCTTGCCTGTGGTGTTATTAATGTATAATTGTGTAGCGTAGCTAATCGACGCATGTTTTCGCTATCACGGCAGATTGGTACTCAGTCACAAAAATTGAAATTTTCAACGATTACACCGTTTGCTAGTACGCTACAGACTTAACCAAGCTGTAGGTAAAGTATTCAAATATTGTAAATTCCGTTGATAAGAACATTATGAGCCGTTTATAGAATAAAGGCATATTAATTTATCTTCTGTAGCCACTATTAAATTCCATATACCATATAGGAACACAAGGCAAAATGTAACATTTTTCTGAAACACGTACACAACCAAATGTCAGACATACTCACTAACCAATAGGATGCATGATCTGGGCAACAAGTTTGGGGGTACTATTGATATATTCACTGATGCCAATTATAGAAATAAGTAAAAATATGAATTAAATGCTTTCCCATTACCTATTCTTTATTTACCGATTTTTCTTTTTCCTATTACATCACATTGCATATTGTTTCATGACATATTACATCTTATTGTATGTTGTTCCATGACATATATTACATCTTATTATATATTTTTCTCTGCAATATTTCTTATTATGTATATGCTGTCCATATGTGGAATAAAATAACATATATCCTGGTCAGTCAAAGAAAATTTGTCGTTAACCATTAATCCTGGGTGGACTGGTTTTGTTTGCGCGCGCGTCAGTATGGCAAGACCCAAAGCAGCCTATTTTTCAAAAAAACTAATTTATTACCATTTAATGAAGGAAGAACTCCGCTTCCAGTAAAGTCATCAATCTTGAACATTTCTAGTGTATTTATCATTCTGGAAGTTTGTGAAAAGGGTCAATATAGCCGCCGCAAGAAAGGTACAATTTAGAAAATATATGCCTCTTGACTTTCTCATGCAACTAAAACATATTTGAAAGAAGATTTAATATAATGGGGATTTAAGAAAAAAATCTTTCATAAATTGATTTTGATTGAAATTTTAATTTAATAAAATTTTATTTAGCCCAAAGTTACAATATCTCGATAAAGTTACAATCAACAAAGTTAAAATATCTCTTGAAAGTTACAATCAACAAAGTTAGAATATCTCTAGAATGTAACAATCAAAAAAGTTACAATATTTCTAGAAAGTTACAATTAATAAAGTTGATAAACGTGTAGGCACATTAAAATGTAATACATTAATTTTATACTGTTCGCAAGTGGTAACAATTCTCTCTCTCAAAACTACACCGCCGTAAATCATAACATGTCAAACTGAGATTGTAAATTTTAATTTATTTGAATAATTTTGAAGGTTTATACCCTTCAATGTAATATTAATTCATTGAAGAATAAGAAAATATCGAATCTTAACGAAACACTAAACTGAACAAGACACAGAAAATATAAAGATCAACCCATCAAAAACAATGTTTTGTTACTAGACACATATATTTTCACTATCAGATGAATTTAAATAATTCCTTTTTTTGGGTTGACTGAGGAATGAACCTTTCTCCCCAAGGACTGGCCCTTTCTTAACTGCTGTGAATTAAAAAAAATGTCTTTTAAAATTTAAAATATCCGCGTGTGTAAGAGTGATTGTCACAAAAGCCAATTGAAAATTGATAAAAAGCATTTTTCACCGACAACGAGTGTTCCGTCACGCCGATTTGCTTTTGACAGGCCGTGTGCTGAACGATACAGTTTGAATTCACACACGTCAACTATAATCACCGAGTGCCGTGAGCCGTACAATCGCATCGAAACGTTGGTCTTGTCAAAACCAATGTGTGTACGGCTGGCGATAGCCAGTTATTTATCGGAATAATCCCTTAAACGTATTTTATCGCAACTCATCATTATCATCACTTTTGGCTCTACAACCCCTGGTGGGTCTTGGCCTCCTCAAGAGTCTTCCTCCACTCATCTCGGTCCCGCGCCAGCTCTCTCCAGTTTCGAAACTCCAAGGCAGATAAATCTTTGAGGACGTTGTCGCTCCATCTTAACCTTGTCATTCTCTCCACATGACCTAGCCACCGAAGTCTTCCCAGTTTTATGAATTTTGTGACGTTTAGCTCCTTAAACAGAGTATAGAGCTCATTGTTATAACGTCTGCGCCAAAATCCATTTTCTAGAACCGGTCCGAAGATGCGCCTCAAAATTTTCCTTTCAAAAAAGTCCAGTGCTCTCTCATTCTTCTTAGTTAGAACCCACGTCTCGGCTGCGTACGTAAGCACTGGTCTAATTAGTGTTTTGTACACTAATACCTTGGTGGTTCTGGAAAGCAGTCTGGATTTTATTTGTTTTTGTAGGCGGAAATAGCAGCGGTTTGCATTCACGATGCGCTTCTGGATCTCCTCTGTAGTGTTGTTATTGTTTGTTATCAGGGAGCCCATCGCAACTATCGCAATTCAATTCAACATAACGAGTGCTAACGTACAACGATCACCGTTCCAGTGATGACAGATGATTCTCGAGATGCAGATTTCGTTCGCCACCCGGTAAGCTGACTCTGAATTAACCTTACAAATTGTGTTATCGCATTCGCATGTCATAAGCCAAAGGCTTTATCCATGCTTTATCTATGTGGAATAGCCCTTCAAAATACGGGTATGCCAACCCTAGTTCGTTTCTCGAACAACGAGTCTATCTGCCGAGTTGTAGGGAAGTATGAAGCTATTACCGAAATGTATTCATTAACGAAAACAAAACTGAAATTCAAATAGATAAAAAATCAGAAAAGGAAACTTCTGATTTTTCTGTTTCAGATTTTCGTTTAGAAATCACTAATATTGTCTTCAATATTTAAATATTACTATTTGAGGTTTTACTCAATAAAGTTATTCCGAAAAATAAATAAAAATTCAAATAGATATATTTAAAAAGGTAACGGTGGCAACTGGGAAACGAACGCAGGATCTTTGGTTTACCGGGACAACGCCTTTAACCACTCGGCCATCTGATAATATTATTTTACTAGCGTCTGGACGGTCTAGGACCTCTAATTGGTCGAATACAAATCGTATGTTTCGGGCAAATTCCACATTGGGGGTCTGCAGGCAAACAACGACCACTTTGCCCCTCAATTTTAACCAACCGTATGGTTCATTTCGGTTTGCACGCGACCGGATCCAAAAAAATAAGACTATACAATTAAGAACCGATTTCAAACTGAAATAGGATCGCCTCATGCAATAAGAGATTTCTTAAAAAACATCGTTTCTGCTCATATAATTTTTTAATAATATCGAAGAAAATATATTTTCGAAAGTTAATAATCCATTGGATTAATTACATTACAATAAAAATTGTCCACAACTACGTGATAATGTTTGACGTTTGTAAAAAATAACGCGTTCTGAGGTCCTTGAAAATGGCCGATACGCACGGCAGATATAGTTTCCCTGATGGCCGACAGAGCGCACCTCTGGGGGCATAAGAACGAACCAAATGACTGGCGCGAATATTTAAATATGCTGCTAACAATACACATTTTTTTATTTTTTTTATTTAATATTTGAAAACATATATTTTTACATAGATAAGTATACAGGATAAAAAAAGATATAAAACAATAGAAATTAAAGTAGTCTTTCCTCACCATAAAGAGACAATGCTCTTGTGTTTGGTGAGGGAATTCTAGTTATAGTTATATAAATAGTTATCAAAAATTACTTGAATATAGCTAGCGTTTAATAAGAAGATTTTTTCTGGAAGCTTTTGAATAATGATCACACTTTTGATAAAAAAATCACTTCTTAAAATACTTCACACAGGATATAAAGCATCGCAAATAAATAATTTAGAAATTAGAAAACATGTCAATATAAAATCAGATATAGTTAATGAGTAAAAAAAAAATATAAACCCTCTTTTAAATATTTTCCCACTTAACTGGTCTTTCCCGTCTAACGATATTGTAATTCCTAATTTTGATAAACCCCGCCCACTCTTACCCCTCCCCCCTCGTTCCACTTCTTCTTTCCAATTGTAATCTTTATTTGATTTTTGACTTTGGTGAATACTTACTCCTGATGAGGTGAACTTAGTTCATAAAACATGTAGTGGTTGTATATAACAAAGTGATGTAATTAAAATTATTTGTGTTTTAATAAAATAAAGTTAAATTTCCGTTATATATCAATGCATATGTACGAAAAAAAATGTAAAAAATATATTTTAATAATCTATTATTTCGTTCGTCTTTGTTATAACTTTAAACTTTATTAGATACACTAACAGTTGTAGGTAAAGAATTACCATCATTTGGAGTAAAATTAACACATTTTAATTAAACCGACTGCTAATCTCATCGCACAATTACGCTCCTTTTATTCATAAACACGGGAACAATTAATCAATATTTAATAATCTATTATTTCAGTCAACTTTGTTATAACTATCTTTAATTGTTGTGACAAACTATACGATATTGATCTACCTTATAGACATTGACGGTTGTAACATATATTTAAGGACTGCAAGTCTCCTACGAGCAAATTATATAAGATACGGCAACAGTTAATATCAGTTGTAGACATGTAGTGAATAATAGTGTTTCCTTTGAAATAATCCATCACAAATACGTAAAATTTCATACAATTCTCATTCTTATTATGCCTAAATTGAGTATTTTACTATCCATTAACTCCTTCCTGTTCAGTGTTTTAGCAATATATACTCACCCTCTCTCTGTGAATGACCTAATATCTACCTATTAAATGTAACTGTTGTTAGGATCACTTAAACTGGGCGAAGCCAAACCTAGTGCCTAGTAATATTTGATTATTTTACACCATTTTTGTCGATCTTAATCTTTGAATTACTAACATTATAATAACTAATTCCCTTTTTTGTTGTTGTTATTTCTGCTATTTTTCTTGTAATCTTGTTTCAATGGTAAATGACGTTGTCCCGGTAAAACTGCGATCCTGGGTTCAATTCACTGTTGCGAGCGTTACCTTTTTTTATTTTCTGTCTCACGTTCTGTTTCATGTTTCATTTAGCTTTTTAATATTATCCTATTTTTCTTCAATTAAGAGATAATGATCTTTGGAGTTTTGCGTCGGCGCTTTGTTCAAAGCTCGAATAGTGTGTAGTTCTTTGGTAGTTCAGCAGAAATCAATCAAATAAGTGCGTGCTAAAAAATAGTGTTGGCTTATTACAATAACCATCTTGGTTTCAGATCTATCAATTTAGCTGGCTGTTCATTCAAATGCAATACGAATGGTGAATATTTATTACGTATCAGAAGAATAAACTACTTTTCCGTTAAATAAATTGATGTCGAAGTTAATATTTTACGCAAACGCTGTGAGCGAAATTAAATGTTTCATATGGCGATGGATTGAAAGTTGGAAAGCCTTCTAGAGGGGAGGAAATAAGGCGTATTGTGGAACCAACGAATCCAGGCTATACTAGATCTGGATTCCACCGTTCCTAGATCCCTTGGAATACATTACACAAAGCCGGAATAATGGGGAAAAAATCCGCCTTGTTTGGAGCTGCCTTGAGAATGAGAGAATCCACTATTTTATTATTTTCTAGATCGTATAAGTTAAGTGAGGATTGATATGAAAGTATTTTGAAAATTTATAGGTTATTTAAGTGAATACGGAGAAAAATGAGTATTGGTAATTTATTAAAAAAATCTTCAAATTACTGGAAATCCAGCTGAGAACTAAATTGCAGGCCATTTACTGAAAAACTTTTAGTAAATTCGTAAAACATCGGAACACGTGTTCATGCACCTGCTTTTGTCTTAATAATATATAATGACGAAATTCGTAAGTTTTAGGATTTTTTTATACGTGTTCTGACATTATGATAATATATTGGTAAATTACTAAAAGTTTATCAGGAAACCCATTAATTCGTTCATTAAGAGCCGCTTTAATCCCGTTTTTAATCGGATTACCTATCATTTGAAAAGATTCTTAATAAATGAGCAATACTCATTGTTGAATCGAAACATGGATAAAACATGAATGATTTGTTCGCAGAACCCTGGATTATAGCTCCATCATTTGGGCCTTTTAGACTGCAAAAGAGAGTTATGCCTTCCTTGTACATGAGGGAATATGAACACTTTCCATACCCATGTACTTGATTTCAACACCTTAGAAGATATTTTTAATTATATTTTTACCGATTTTTTTTTTGTTAATCTTTGGAACTATATAACTTTTACATACATATCAATATTCTCGTAGGAGATCCTATGAGAACGCGCCGATCAAGCAAAGAGCGACTCAACTGCTTAACGATTCTGTATTGATCTTCGACATTTGCAACTTACAAACAGTTTAGCTACTATCTTTTGACGCATGTCGCAAAATAGTAAAACTTCCCCCATGACATCTTTATACTTACATGTTCCTCAAATTCGTAATCTTCTCTGAGATATATTGGTGTATAACCGTTTTATACAGACCATGAAAAATAAATAAAACTAAACTAAACATTTTAGAACAAAACTATTATTTTAAAATAAAACTATTAATTATTTTTACCACTAAAAAAATAACAATATTATGAACTTATGCATAGATTAATCCGAATTGTAATTAAAAGATTAGTTCGGTATATCTGTTTAGTAAAGTACGGTTAATTAAAACGTTGTGTTCAGTAGAATGGACGCTGGAGAATATGCTCCCACCAGAACCAGCAGAAGGAAAACTTTGATTATAATAATAATTTAATTAATGTGAACGTGCCGCCGAGTGGAAAATATGCTTGATGTTCACATGTTGTGGGCTAATCTTATAGTTTTGAACTTCGAACTCTGGTTGGCGTACTATGATACATACATATTTACCTAGATACTATACCTATGTATCACTTCATCTATGTTTACTGTCCTACACCTTCCAACACCTTCCATGTGTTAAGTGAACCATGTTGTAGAACAGGTGCTCTCAAATTCTTTCGGGTCGCGACCCTTGACCGTGACCCCTATGAAGAGAAGGACCTTATGCTCAAGGGACAACAAGGATTCATCTGCCATCTGACATATTCTAAAATATTTTCATATGCTAAAAAAATTTAAAATTTTACTTAGTCGCAAACCTTGAGTAGGGAACCTGAGATTTAGATAGTTGTTTGTTCGTTTGTCCTCTGCATTGAAATGGGGTAGACTAAACAAGTACTGTTGAATTCAAATGTTTCTTAATTATTGAAACTGTTGATTCGTATATCCATTATGATTATGGTATTATTATAATCAAGAAGTAACCGACTTGTCACTTTAAATTTTCGTTTAAATTTTTATTCAGCTTTATGATAATTAGTTTTATCAGTCTCAAGCAAAACAGTGAAACTGATTTTTAATTCAGAATAGTCTGCGAATAATATCACTTTATCTATTAACTTTCACCAACTATCCAATGCAGATCATAATTTCACCCCTTTCGTAGTTCGTAGTGAACGAGGAAATTAAAAACCTAAACCGAACCCATTATGAGAAAGTTCCCAAAAGTTTGCAGATTTATGTATTTTTCAGATAATCCTGAATTATTAGCAGAATCTAGTGAAAAATGTAATAAAAGCTTCATTGACCCCAACGTGCATTGAAAAAAATTGCTCATATTCAATTTAATTTAAAATTCTTCAGCAATATCACATGACATAACATCTTTGTGTGTACTGATAAATGCAGAAAAAAACAGAAAATATTACAAATAATACAAACATATAACAGCTTTACTAATAAATAAATTTTTAAAAAAATATCCCAACCGGTAAACGGTGTTTTATTTACACATTGGATAAATAAATGCTGGACTATGTACAACTCCTACTCTAGGCAACTCGAATCAGCAGAAATGCGAATGCTTAGATGGACGGCAGGAGTATCATTAAAAGATAAAATTAAAAGCTCACGCATTCGTGGTAGCCTGAGTGTCACTGACATAAACAGTAAGCTAGAGGAACGACAGTTAAGATGGTATGGGCACATAAGACGGAGACCACCAGACCACACAGTGAAGCAGGCAATGTCTATAGAGCTTCAAAGACAGTCATCCAGAGGTAGACCAAAGAACTCCTGGATGACCCAATGCTCCAAAATCCTACAAAGAAACGGCCTAGATGAAAGCGACACTCAGAACCGAAGAAGCTATAACCTGAGAACGAGAAGAGCCGACCCCAACAGCCTACCTAGGCAATGAGTTGGGATAGTGCTAGGAAGAAGAAGATTGGATAAATACTTTACAAGCACAGATTTGGGATCTTACTATTAATACATGTCTTTAACAGGGCTGCGAACGAGCCGGCAACGTTGCTTTTTGCAGACTGACACATGAAAATGATTTTTCCATCTTGAAAAAATATTTATGATATCTTATTTTTTTATTGACTATTACCACGTGAATTTAACCATGAACATTATGTTTTTTAAAAACATAAATGGCTTATGCATGTATAAATAAATATAAATCCAACCAATCAATGTTTATATTACCCTAACAATGAATCCAAAATGTATATTTGTTATCCCCTGGGAGTTATTAAAATATTTTTTATTGTATTAACGAGATAAAAAGTTAGGTGACAAAAAAAGGAATGTGTTTTGATAATTTCAAAACATAAAAACTTACCATAAAATTTTTTATTTGTTTTTACGTCATCTACAGAAATAATAAATATATGGCACATTTTAAATACCTTGAAAATATTCCAAAATGAGATGAGAAATTTCAAGTTTATATATAACACATAAACAACGTTCTTTGGCTGTATAAACAATAAATATGAACTATTTTATGGCTGTTAAATGTCAGTTTCAATTAGTAAGGTTTTTAAGTAAATGGTTGTTTATCAATTGCATAAAATTTACACCACTTCTATTAGTAAGGCTGTTTATATAACTTATATTTTCTTAAATATATATACATACGTCACAGTAATTTATTTCGGAATTTTATTGCTTATGTATTGAACGGTCTGGTACCTACCCACCGATGTGAGAGATTTCTGCTTGATGTTTCTGTCGTTGTTGATTTTTATTATAATCTCCAATATACTAAAATCCGGTCGCTATCCGCATCTGTCTGATTGTGTGCTTAAATCTTCTAAACTACTCAACGGATTTGGATAGGATTTTCTGTATCATTTAGAGAATTTCTTCTGGAAGGTGTATATATATATATATAATATGCCTATATATATATATATATATATATATATATATATATATATATATATATATATATATAGGCATATTATATTTATGGAAAGTATAGAATATCGAAGAAATATACGAAAACCAGCAAAGAAATAAAATACAGAAATTATAAAAAATATAACAGTGAAAGGTTAATTGAACTTCTGGGTGATATGAATGAACTTCATCAAATGGAATTTAATGAAAAGTCTAAATCATTAATAAATAACCTTCAAGAAGTAATCGACCAGTTAATACCAATCCAAACTACTAAAATAAGAGGAACAAATAAATGGTATAACATAAAACTACAATCAATACAATATGAAAGAGATAGACTGTACAAAATTGCAAAAATCTCAAGAAACTCACAAGACTGGAAAGCATTCAAAAATGCAAGAAATAAATACTCAAAACAACTGAAAGTTTGTAAGAACGATTACTTCAAAAATAAAATTATCTGTGAAAAAGGAGACACTAAAAAAATGTGGAAAACCATAAAAGGATTAATGCAAACTGAAGATAAAGGGATGAAACATGACATTGAATTTCCACATCAGATACAGGGTAGCATACAGAACTGCTTCAACAAATATTTTGTAAACAGCATAACGGAATTACATCAGAGTATACCAATACTGAAGGAAGACAACAGCGTGAGAAATGTTCCCCTAAACCGAGAAAAACTTGTGTTTAAAGAGATTGATGAAACATATCTTTTACAGATTCTAAACAGCACCAAATCAAAAGAGAGTCCAGATGGAATAAGTTTTACGGTTTTAAGGGATGCAATGCCAGTGATAGGACCTCATCTACTGAACATAATAAATGAATCGTTAAGAAGTGGAAAATTTCCAAACACATGGAAAACATCTATTGTGATCCCGATTCCGAAAGTTGTTAATACCAGAAAATGTGAAGAATTTAGACCTATAAATATGTTACCAAAATACGAACAGGTACTAGAAATTGTAATAAAGAAACAACTCGTTGAGTATTTGGAAAAACATCATATATTATGTGACGAACAATCAGGATTCCGTAATAATAACTCTTGTGAAGCTGCATTAAACATTGTGATTGATACATGGAAGAAAGAAACAGATAATAAAAAAATCACCATTGCAGCATTCTTAGATTTTAAAAGAGCATTTGAAACGATAGAAAGGAAAAAACTTTTGGAAAAATTAGAAGATATAGGTCTTTCTGAAGTAGCTCTAAATCTTTTCAAAGAATATCTCCATGAAAGAAAACAGGTAACAAAAGTGGAAAGCTCAGAATCAGAACCGATAGAAAACAACCTCGGTGTTCCACAAGGGTCGGTATTAGGTCCAATTCTATTAATTATTTACATTAATGATATAATTAAAACCATAAAACATTGCAAAATTAGATTATTTGCAGACGATACATTAATCTATATTTCATGTGAAGAGTACATAGATGCAATCAATAAATTAAATGAAGACCTACAAAATATAGCGAAATGGCTGAAATTAAACAAATTAAAACTGAATGTCAACAAAACAAAATATATGGAAATAGGCAACAAAACGCATAACACAGAGTTAAAATTGACAATTAATGACGAAAAAATTGAAAAAGTAAATGAAATTAAGTACCTAGGTGTGATACTAGATTCAAAACTAACTTTCGCAGCAAATTTTGAATATGTGCTAAAGAAGGTATCTAAAAAAGTCAATTTTCTTAGAAGATTAAGAAATAAATTAAATGGAAACACTACAGAGCTGATTTATAAAACTATAGTTGCTCCACATTTAGATTATTGCTCTACTATGTTGTATTTGGCCAATGAAGGAAACTTGAACAAGCTAGATGTTATACAGAATAGAGCTATGAGATGTATACTAGGAAAAGGAAAATACGCAAGCATAGATCAAATGAGAGAACAGCTAAATTGGATTTCTATAAAAAAGAGACTATTATTTAATGTGTTAATTTTTGTACATAAAATCATGAACAACCAAATGCCAAAATATTTTAAGGATGAAATTGTTTTTAATAGAGATGTTCATAATTACGAAACCAGAAATGTAAATAGGATTAGATTGCCACATATGAAAAAAACAAAATCACAGAACTGCCTAATGTAGGGGAAAGTGGTCACCATTCGTACGCGGGGCACATTCGTACAGTTAGTATAACAGAAAAACTAAACGGCACACAAACACGCCTTTGCTTGTGTGCATAGACATACCGGCTGCCATGTTGCTAGCGGAGTGTCGCGTCAGTCGCACTACGGTGTATCAGCTGACAAGATGTAATGTGTTTTTGCGCGCCATGAGTACATTTTTTACCTAAGTTTAGTTCGTAATTGTAAGTAGGATTGTTATGTTTTTGACAAAATGGTGATGATTGATTAATGTTAACATTGTTTATTTTGAGCCTTAATTGTTAAATTTCTCAAACTAAATTAGAATTTGTATAAAGTTGTATTTTAATGTTGTGCAAAGGCATGGGGTGCATTCGGACACCCAGAAAGGGGGCACATTCGTACGCGTACGAATGCTGCCCTTAACATTTTATTAACCACCAGTATATCGAAATTCAATTTTTATGAAATAAAATATAGTATTACCTTTTAAAATTACTGTGCAGACAGCACAATAACATATTTTTCCTTTTATGACGTATTCTACTTCTAACAAAATGAAATATTTTTATAAAGTCAACATTATAATTAATATTTTATTGCAGAATCATGGTGCGAAAATATAAAAAAAGGGTACGCGTACTCAAGAAGTGGATGAAGAGTCCATGAATTTAGCAATTAATGATGTAATACAAGGACGGTTGTCGTATGGGAAAGCCGCGTTAAACAAAACTTCCATATTTCGAACCTTTTACTGCAAAAAATATTACAAGTGTATTTGAAAAGCCAGGTATATGGCCGTTCAATGAAATGGCCTTCAGCAATGAAGATTTCGCTCCTATTGACGTGTACGCTTCAAATAATTCGGTAAATGTGTCACATAATCCGGACACAATTACTGTCGCTCTAGAACTACAACCTTCCACCAGCGTGTCATCGACTGATATGAATGAGTCAGATATTCGTGCCTTCTTCAGCCTTCTGTGCTCCAAAATCCTAAAGACATTGTTACCGGAACTGGCGAACCTTCCACCTTTGCGGCTGAGGCACAATCTGAACCGAGTTCTTATCTTCCCATAACACCAGAAGTCATAAGACCTTATCCTGCAGCCGTTACAAATAGAAAAACCAATAAAGGAAGAAAACCGGGTAAATCCCGTATATACACAGACACACCTTAAAAAACTGAACTAAAAGAGAGACATAGACGGAAAAAATTGAAAAATAGAAAAGGAAAGGAAAGCCAGAGCCCAAGCAGTGAAACGTAGTTTGAAGGAACTTAATTCAAGACAAAAGAAAATAGAAAGCGATGAAGATTCAGAGAAATCTGAAGGATCACAATTTAGCTTGCGGGAGAGTTCAACATCGAGTTGATTTAGAAATGGACGAAGAGACTGATGATCGTGGTATCAATAATAATTTAAATGTAACACCAGCGAAAATCAAAGATAATTGTAATGTTTCGGTAAAGTTTAAAAAAAAGACCTCTGTTGTTTATTACGTTGAAAAAGTTCTGTCATTATTCGGGTACAGAGATGAAAATATCTTATCTTCGGAAGCAACCGGGTTTATCATGGTCATTTTTTTTCCCTGATATAGAAGACATACACACTCTGTATATCAGCGATGTCGCCATGATCCTCCCTGATCCTCAACCACGAACGGGCTGATTTATTTCATTTAGACTGATTGTAAAGCTTAGAATTATCGATAAGTAAACTAAGGATGAACGAATTAATTTTTTGTTATTTTTCTAAAGAAAGATTTATCGTCTATGAGTCAAGTCACATATTATTAAATTAGTTCTTTGATAAATAAATATTTCTATAATAATTATTAAAAATTTAACGACTTTAATGGGCTTTTTAATTACCCTGTATGAATCTACCCCATGGCGTACGATAGTACCCCACCTACTGTACGAATGTACCCCGTACGTGGGGTACGTTCGTACAAATACCTTATCGTAGAAAAATGGCTATAACCCCTTAACCTTTTGACATAATAGTTTCGGACTTTTTTGTAACAAACTACAATATATTTGTTACACTTGGGTACATAAATTAGATAAATTCGACAATTAATCACAAAGTAAAAAAATAAAATCTAAAAAGTGTACGAAGGGTGACCACTTTCCCCTACAAAGGACTAAAAATGTATGATGAAATGCCTGAAAGTCTGAAGAATGAAGGAAGAATGAATGTATTTAAAAAGAAATGTTATATTTATTGTAAAAATATGTAAAATTACAAAATGAAATATGATCTTGTTTATATTAGTTTATATTCAAATGTATAAACTAACTCAATAAATAATAAAAAAAAATAAATAAAAAAAAGAAAAGTCCGGGTACACGTCAGCTTGTTACAATAATAAAATAATAGTTAGGGGATTTGTGGAACTCAGTAATTATAAAAGATATATGAATGTGAATATATCGAGCAGTTTTTCCCATCTTCGCGTTCTGTCTCATTTCACTGTGGGGAAATGGGGTTAATGTTTTGTAGATATTTAACTTTATTTGATAACAAATATTATTGAAGAAAATTTGCTGTTGCACCTGTTTAATAATTAGACATGTAGAATAGTGCTGTATGTGCGGGTTCGTCTCAAAGGTGTGTTAAAATTAATAAAGGACAGAAGTTTAGTACAGACGATGTTATTCTATGTAGAAATGTTAGGTGTGCAACTGTTATCTTTTGTTGCAAAGATCGAAATATACATTGAAAAAGAATTAACATTTTTCATATCAATAAATGTTAAATTGAATGACTACCTTTTCATAATTCTTCAGTTAAACGAGTACGTCATTATTTACTGAATACCATTTTCTATATCCACGCATTACATGAATGGTATTATTTTATATAGAAAGCTTCGGGTCAGGAGGTTCAATGATCTATATAAAATGAACATTGCTGTGGTATTATTATGAATCAATTGAACAAAGCGATCAACTTCATTGATCAACTTGTGCTTGGTGAGCGAGTTGCACTAATCATAAGGAAAATAGGAACAATGGAAACTTCTTGATAATCTATATGTGTAGGTGTACATTTCAAATATTAAGCAATTAATAGAGTAATTAGAAACATCTAAATAAAGTAGAGATGAATATAGACTGATAATAAATATTATGAAATTAAAAAAAAAACAGGCAATTATTTAGTTAACTGACTAGTATGAATTGTCTGAGTTTAAGTTTGTTGATTTCTTTAAATTTCTTTATTTCAATCTGAAGGTTGTTGAAATACTTTATTACTAATTGTTTTGCATTAGTTTGGTATTAAATTTTGGTATTTTGATGTTGTATTGATATCTTTTTGAAAGGTAGGTTTCAAAGTTTTTGATGATATTATCTTTGTAAATTTGAATAATTGCAATTTTCTTGAAGATATCCTCTACTCGAGGTACCTTGAAATATATTATGAAGAAATATCTTATTTGACCAACTAGCTAAAGCACCCAGCGTTGCCCGGGCTTTATGATGCTTTAAGGGATATTAATTGGGATGGGGGTTGTTTTTAGAAATCTGATGTAGACGTAAAGTGTGCAGATTTCATCAATACCGGAATAAAGTAGTAGATTTTTGAAAAAAAACTAAGCCCAGACACTTAACGGTACCTACATATACGGAGAAAAATGAGTATTGCTATTCTATTAATAATTTCTTCAAATTATTGGTAATCCGGATAGAAACGGGATTGCAAGCCCTTAAGGAATGAATTGATGGGTTTCCAAATAAACTTCAAAAGTGTTAACACGTGTTCAGAAAAATTATAATATTTTAGCATTTCTTCATTGTATATTATCAAGGCAAATGAAGGTGCATGAACACGTTTATCAAAGTTTATCAAAAAGGCCTGCAATCCCGTTACTAACCAGATTACCAATAATTTGAAGAGATTAAAAAAAAAACAATACTCTTTTTTCTTCGTGTACCATCCATAATTAATGTGTTGTTTGCGATGGCAGTTCTGTGATTAGTAACCACATCTGTTCTTCCATAACCTTTCTCTTCTTACGTTCCTCAACTCATTCAGTCTTGCAACACACCCTGATTTGGGGTTGTCATAGACCCGCTGGTTCCAGGCAGTTGTAATTGAGTGCTAAATCAAGCTTTCATTGTGTTGAAGCTCTTCATTTAAAGACAGGCAATATTGAACCTACCTAATAAGTGTCTCATCAGTACAGCGTACAGTTGACAATAATAAATTGTTTAAGGTCATATTTGAATTCAACTTTTTACCCATTCTTGTTTGACATTTACTTTTGCATAATTTTTTTTCTTAGAATTTGTTATTACTGTGGATTAAAAATCCTTTATGTAAATATTTAAGCATCGTGCCTGTTTAATTCAATACCATATGAAGCAACAAATGGTATTGTTGGATGGGGTGGTTGCGTTGAATCTATTATTTAGTTATTACAGTACAAAAACTAATTATGAGAATTGTATTTAAATGCCAACCTACCCACCCATCAAACGAACTATTTACTAAAATTAGGGTCTTAGATATTCGACAGTTATTTACTAAGACAAGCGTATGCTGCATTCGGAAAAATAACCTGCTGGTGTCTCCACAACATCAAGCATACATACCTGGGATGCGTGCTCCCTAAAACTACAACCACATACCATATCACAGCCTGGATCAACAATCAAGATATTTTATTTTTTCAAAACATAATAACTCCAAACCAAACATAACTAAACCATAAAAAGTGTAAAATAAATAAACACGTTTTTCGAGATTTTACCAACTATACTCATACTTACAATGCACTTACATATATGTTAATATATATTAATTTTTTTTCTACATATTTATTATGAATATTCAATTTACAAAAACCAAAAAAAAAAAAAAACAAAACAAAAATTAAAATTAAAACTTTCTTCTACAACACATAAATACTTGTCACACCTATACATAACCACGTAAACACCTCAGCACAGGTTCTCCTAGTGAGGTGTTCACGAAACATACAATATTACTCACATACAGTTTCGCCTTCTCAAACCTACCTTACACACAACATATTATAGTTATAAGTTTGAAATATATCATGTACAAATATAAATAATTATGTGAACACTGTAAATATTATGTAGAAATAAATAAATAAATTCGCTCAGCGACAATTCTGGTTTATCGTTCCTAAAATATAAAATGCATTGAACACCTATATAAAATCAAATAATTCTATATCCCTTTTTATTATCCGTGTTAAACGATGACTATTTGAAAGGGGATGAGCGTTCTAAGATCATTGTTCTAAAAATAGGTTTTCACTCTATCATTTAATTTTTATATCATAAGCTGGTACATTTCTTGATAAGTACTTGTCTAGGTAAAAAATAATTGGTATAATTTTAAATGTATTTTAATCTCACTTTTGATATTTTTATTTCTATTCTATTTAACTTGAAGGCTACAGTTTTTAGCCTATCACGGCCATTTGTCATTTTGATCAAGGATGTAAATTCGATTATAAAATTACCACTCAGATCAATTTGTTGTGCAATTCTTAAAAAGTATTTGAACACTTGGATAATTTGTTGTACCTTGTATTTATGACCTTAACACGTATCGTAAACGTGCGACAATATAAAGTAACGAGGTAAGCGTGGATCCTTGCACCAACCCTCTCCGTGGTACGGGTACTTTTTCTCATTAACGGTGAAAAATGCTCCGATTAATCAAAGTCGAGGAGAACAAAAGGAAAATCCGACAAGCAATTTGGCCGGAAAAATTTCCCCGACCTCAAAATAATATATCTTCCCTTTTGGGAAATATTATAATGTCCGGTCACTGATGATCCATATGAAAAAAATGATAACTACACCTGAACAAAAACAAAAGGTTTTAAAGACACACAGTAAGAAGCGGCAAAGAATTTGTAGAATTTAAATAAAAACCTTGTTGTAATGATCAGATTTTTTTGCGATTGGTTCTAATATTACTTGACGATCCTCATCTAAAAAGTTAAATGTATTAAGTATAAACGCGATGAAGTTTTTGCAACGCCTCGTCGAAGTGATAAGAATGTAAGTAGGAGTTAAAAATGTTCGCGAGATAATTTTTTAACATTTTGGTGAAGTGGTATTATTTTGTTAGTTTTTTGCTTTGCGTCCAAGGTTTTGGGGTCTTTATTATTAATCTTCATTTCGTACCTTTCGTGTGAAAGAACCCAAATGATCCCCGGTGGCTTTGCGCTTTTTGTGCCGAGTTCAGTAAAACGATTGCGATTACGATTACGATTAAGATACGGATTAGGGTTCTGATAACGCCCGGGGTAAATAATACAACACCAATCATACAAATAAGGCAGAAAGTAAAGACAGTGAAATATGGTTTCGTCGAATTGACCGATCGAAAGGATTTTGATGTGACAATTATACAAGTTGCTTTCTTTTAAATAAATGTGTTAATTTGGAATGTATTAATAATTTATTTTTTAAATAATATAAACAATTAAAATATAATTGCAGTAGACGATAGTACTAATAAATCTAAACGAAACATGAAATAGAACAAGACACAGAAAAAGAAAAAGGTAACGGTCTCAATTGGGAATCGAACCCTGCATCTCTGTCTCACCGGGACAACGCCTCTAACCACTCGGTCAGTGGGAGCTAATTATTATACGTCATTTTTGTCGATGAGAATTAATAATAGTATCAAATTCAGAATTGAAGTCAAATTAAGAAATAAAAATATTATCTTGCAAGCAATTTCTCCCATATTTTTGGCAGCTATATATTGTAGAATTTATTTATTTATTTAATACACATTTTACAAATGATTACAGTGGTTTATATTGTATTGCAGAAAAAAAACATAAAAAACGTACAAAAAATAAAAAAAATAGGTTGATGAAGTAAAACTGTGTGTGGGTGATATTATATGTTACGTGAACACCTCACTAGGAGAACCTGTGCTGAGGTGTTAACGTGTTTGTGATTAAGTGTGACAGGTATTTATGTATTGTAGTAGAACGTTAGTATTAAAATTTTTTTCACAGACATATGAAACATACATTAAAAATGTATGTTTCATGATTACAAAGATTACAAAATGATTACAAAGTTCTAATGAATTGGTCTGTATGCTAGATAGTGTCTCGATAGAAACAAATCCTATTTTTTATTTATATGGGACACCTATTGACTTTTTCTAAAAGTCTATATGAATTCAATTTTAGTTGGAATAACTATTAAGGTTATACCCATTGATGCATGATAACTTGATTTGCTTCCCTTTCCCCGATTGGCTGGCCTATGCATTTGAATATCTATGTGTTCAATGAACAAGCGATTGACAAGCAAAACAGACAAGCGATAAGGTAGGTAATATTATTTTATTTCAATAAATTACTTATTTTGATAATTATAAATTTGAAATCTGTATCTTTTGTTGATTCAAACCAATCGATTTTGAAGTTAACTAACAGTGTTCATTCGAATGGTGAACTTCTGTTTGTCCCTAGTACCTATCTATTTTGCATAGAGTAAATGGTAATAACGTATATTCTAGCCTCTCTTAGATCCCGATCTGAATGCTTCTATAGTTTTAATGCCCGTCGTCCCATTTGATCGGTAAGGGTGAGGAATCGACATGAGCAGATATTCAAGTTCCAGAGTTCATTGAACCGGAGTTACACACACAAAGAAATAGGTATTTTACATTGTGTTGCCTCCATACGGAAACCCCGCAGGAAAATCATTTCCCTTAGGGCCTGTGTCATCTTTGGAGATGCTGGGAAAAAAAACTGTTTTTTCATTAGAAATGTATGAAGGCACAAAAAAATAAAATAAAAAATACAATTTTATGGCTAAAATTATCTACGAAAGTTTCCGTTGATTCAGTCTTTTTCTTTCTTATAAAATTATTCACAAAATAAAGAAAAACTTTTTCGCTAAAACCGACTGTTTCTGGACTCCGTTTGCCAAAAGATTTTTGGGGATCACGAACACGATCACGTCGGGCTGCAGAATTACGTCAGGCTGCAGATCACGTCGGGCTGCGGATCACGTCGGGCTGCAGATCACGTCGGGGACACCACTTTGGGGATCAATGGCGAGGCACGAAATAAAAGGCGTGTCGTGAAGGTCACGGTGTTAATTGGTGAGTCAGTTGCCGTGACGAGGAGATGACGTAGGACAGATGTAGAATATTCCGGTTGCTGCGATGATGTGCTGGTCAAGCGCGGGTCAGTCAGTCATCTATCAGCCGTCAGTTTACAAATCTCGCGAGTGACAACTGGTGCGCCCCGCGCCCCTCCGCGAAGGACATATTCCCGGCTTCGCCCGTACCACCATGGACTCTCTCGGGACATCATCTTAGCGCCTTATCGAGATCGCCGTTCCTGTCAAGCGCTACTCGGATTACAAGCGCCCTGGTTCCAGTGTCTCTGACCAGCGCTTCTTCCACGCCACCATGACCATCACGAGGACACGCAGCATCCTCACTGGTCACGCCGCTCCCGTTCAACCGCCTACAAGGTCCGCCGCACCTTCGGCCTTCTAGTCAGCACTGGAGTGCCTGAAGACCTACGTTCTTCGCCAGTGCCTGACAATCATCGAGTCCCGGTCACCAGCGCCCGGCGTCGACTCAATGACCCGCGCTTGACCTGCCATCACAGCCAGCATCCGGTGTATTCTTTTGTTCAGCGTCAACTCTCGTTACGGCTACACTGACTCATCAATAAACACAGTGAACTTCACGACACCGCCTTTTATTTCGTGTCTTCACCATTGATCCCCAAAGATTTAAATGCCTATTACCTATATTCGAGGTGATATAATGCACATATTTTTAGATTGTGTCTTACATAATTTTAACCCCTCCAAAGTTTACGCTCTTCATCAAAGCACTTCCTGTCAAACAAATTTTAAGGCAAGGATTTCTTTTATAGGCACATAAAGATTTATGTTATTAGTATTAGATTTATTTGGCTTTGTTTGTTCTGTTATAAATCTCCGAACTACATTAAGAATCTATAAACACAATAAATACGACATATATTACTATCCCAATAAAAGCGAATATTCTCTAAAGTCCATTTATAAGTTAACCCATCGACAAAAGTTTTTCCAACTCCATCCAACGAAATATCTAGATAAAACATTGAAACGATAATATACAAAAGATAAAAATACAAATAGACCATCAGTTTCGAAGTTAAGAAATTGGGCAAATTGGGAATAGGCAAGTTAAGTGATTCGTATCTTTAATGTTTGCGTTTGATTTGCCTAGTATATTGAAATGGTATGCGTACTCAACACCCAACTTACTTACACTATCGTTAAGTTATTGATCAATTCAATGTAATTTATATTTTTAAAGGGAATTTTTTTGTATTCTAAATGAATATAATTTTTTATTGTCGTTTTCACATAAAATATTCATATACATTTTACTGAAATGTCTGACAGATGTGCCACAAACATTGTAATTGTATTAACTTAAAATGGCACTTAAAAAGGTTGTACACTACCAACCTTACTAACAAACGTGGTGAAAATAACCGTGTGTGTGAAAACCTTATTAATAGAAGCGTCAAGTAGAAACCAACATAAAATATACATTTACTTAACATCTGCCTGATGATGAACACTGTAATGCCGTCCGAATCGTTGACTAAAAAAAGAGGTAAAGCAACACGGCATAATACCCCAAAAATAATTCATTATAATTGTTTATACAGCCAAAAAGGTTTATTCGTGTGTTGTATATATTCAATATGCAACTAAAACACCGCTGGGAAACGGTTGGGAAGTGTTTTGTAATGACTGGTCGGTGGCTTTGTTCAATTCCTCGGCTGGCTAAGTCCTCCATCACAACACAAGCCACATTTTCCTTTTACTGTGGTGGTAATTAGAAATTTTAAAATATTTTCACATTATTCGTAACCCGGGAATGTTTGTCTTCCTTAAAAAAAATAGTTAGGCTTTAAATGGTTAGTTAGGCTTTTTCTTCCAAATGTCTACTACGCTATTTCGATCAAGTTGTAAATGAACATACCGACGTACTGATGAAATCACTTGAGAGATGCTTACAGACAGCATTTAACTAATTTATTTATTTATTTTGTTTATTGCAGAAACAAACAGTACATAATTACATTGATGACAATAGTTACAAAATTATAAAAGTTAGTACAATAATTGGTACCAATGACATGTCGCTGACATATATGCATATGAGGTAGGTATATTATTCATTTTACGGTTAAGTTACAATTTTAAGTTAAGTTAAATTAGTGTGCTGGGGAAGGAGAGAGGTGTGTGTGAGTGTTTGTGTGTGTGTGTACGTGTGCACGTGTGTCTGTGTGTGGTTGTATGTGTTATGTGGGCGAATTCAGTGTGCTAAAAAAGTTTTTCTTAAATAAAGGTAGAGAATCAAAAAATATATCGGTATTTGTGCTTGTTTGAATTGAGTTGAATGTTTGAAGGATGCGAGAAATAGGGGAATTGGCTGCAGCGTTTGTATTATTACTAGTTGTGTAAAAAAGGTTGGTGTGTCGAGTTCTTTTAGATGGGGTGTTAAAATTTATTTGGGATAGAAGTTCTGAGTAGTCTATTTCGTTGTGTATTATTTTATGGAGAAATGTCATGTCAGCTACCGTTCGCCTGGATTTCAGGGATTGGAGAGTGCAGATATAATTATTGTTGTATTTATAACCTAGGTACTTAATGAATTTATTTTGTATGCGCTCTATATTATTGACATAGTAAGTGTATTTGGGATTCCAGACAGGCGATGCATATTCCAGTGTACTTCTGACTAGTGAGGAATAAAGCATTACTAGCGTACGTGGATTTTTAAATAATTTACTCAGACGCAGTACGAAACCTAACATTTTGTAAGATCTGGTAGTGATTGAAGAAATGTGCGTATTAAATATAAGTTTACTGTCTACGTAGACTCCAAGGTCCTTACATTCGCTTTTTGAGATCACGGGTTCATCGCGGAGTGAATAGGGAAAGTTAAGTATATGCTTGTTTCTGGTGAAGGATAATAATAATAATAATACTCTTTGTATCATTTGACTGCACAGCTGCAAATGGATACATCCTTCAGAAAGTTAGGTTTTAAATTTCACATAAATCATAGGTATTGCATAAAAAAACAGACACGTTTCAAATAAATTAAAGTTTTTTTTAACATTAACCCCACACAAAAGGCCCTGAATAAAATAATTTTCCTCAGGGCCTATGAAATCTTTGGCGATGCTGTGTGGACGGTATTTTTAAGGAAAGGAAGGATAATAAGATTTTAGAAGGAAATGTATGAGGGGTGGGTAGGAATCAGGGTTATCTTGGAATCAGTATTTCAGAAGTGCCGCATGAATCCATCCCACCCACAGTGATGCAAGGCTAGTGTGCTAGGGTGCAGATAATAAAAAATGTCTTCCTTAACCGGCCTCAGCCGATCCCACCTGTCACGCAGTTGGTGGACAGATGCATTTGCCGTAAAAACCTGGACAAACCTCACCCCGTGAATACGGGCACACCTGCAAGTCATCACCAAACGTAGCGAAACACTTGTGTCGACCTGGTTCCCGGAGCGGCGGTACCCATTGTAAATTATGTCCGAATATAGGATAAAAAATGTAAGTATTTACATAAAATTGCAATTAACACGTTTGTGTACCATTTCATGCACGTTGTGGACAGGTCCTTACTAAGGTTCTGTTAATAAATGTCACATAAAGCATCAACCAACAAATAAAATCTCTTGGAGATGCGTTAAAAACGTCGTAATTGTATTTAATTTATTGTACTTCCAACGTTTGTGTACTAGGATTTTGATTAGATCACGGCATTATGACACTTGGCGTACTAATACTCTCTGCGTAACTTCTGAAGGAAGTATCATTAAACTGTAAAACGTAAAACGGCAAACTTTTGCTCCAAATGGATAGGCCCTTACTTAGGTTAAGTTTCTTATTAAATCCGAGATGGGAAAATAAATAGCACCATCTGTGCTCGCGGAGGGTAAGCGGGGAGGGAGGGAACGGGAGGCAGTTTCTCGATCCTAATATCCTTTCAGCCCAATGTGGAAAAATTATAGAGAAAGCGGAAAGTATATCAATTCTTAAAGAAACTGATAAAAATACGATAGTCAACGTTTTCAAAATGTTATGAGGGCCTCCAACCTTCTACCGGGCATTCAAATCTTCTGCCCTGTACGGTCTTCCAAAAATCCACAAAAAGGAGATTCCAATAAGACCTATTATCAAGCTATTGGTGCACCTCCCATCCAAACTTTCTCAATACCTCTCGAGATTACTGCAGATGCAAACAGGAAAAACTGAATGATGGATTAAGAGTCCACAGATCTGATCAGTAAGTTAAGAAGGTTGAGACAGAGGAAGGAGATATTCTAATCAGTTTTGACGTAGTATCTCTTTTCACTAATGTGGCTGTGGAAGACTCGATGACAATGCTCAGTGAGATATACGAGGACGATATTTGTAAGCTATTTGAACACTGACTCAAAACGGAATACTTTGCATTCTAGGGTGAACTGTTTGAGAAGGAGTTGCAATGGGCAGTCCGTTATCGCCGGTATTAGGCGACTTCTTTATTGAGAAGTTTGAAGAAGTGGCACTCGATACAGTTTTTCCTAAAGTATTGTGGCGCATGATGTCTTCGCCATTTGGCCTCACGTAACAGAGAAACTGAATGAATTCCTGGACCATCTTATTTCGCTTGACAGCAAAATTAAGTTCACAATGGAGCTGGAAAACCAAGATAGAATGTTACCATCGACACTAATTAGGTCCCGACTGCTAAGTGGTTAGAGGCATTGTCCCGGTAAGACAGAGATCCTGGGTTCGTCTCCCAGTTGAGACCGTTATCTTTTTATTTTTCTCTGTCTTGTTTTGTTTCATGTTTCGCTTAGATTTATTAGTATTATATTCTTATTTAATGATATATTACATCGATAGGTAAAACCTTCAAAAGTTATGAAAAAAAGGTTTAAAAAAATAATGCTCACAACGAAAAAAAAAGTTTTTTTAATGTTCTCTATATGATGTGGATTCACTAGTTCCCCGCTTGTGCTACGAGTTTCCAAACACCGTGTATATGTCAAAACCTTGGAGGTATATTTAAGTTCCTTGGCTGAAACCTAAGTTATATGCTCCAAGTGATATGAAGTCGTTAAAGTGTTGAAAAACGGTCTAAAAACCGAACCTATTTAACCTAGTTTTTTTTCCATCACGTCTCATGACTTTTCAAGGGTGTGTTGAAGTGTGTTAAAATGCCACTTGCCTGAGATGCCCGGTTACGGCGCAAGAAAAATGAAAAATAAAGCCATCGTTTGGCATCGGTATTGTTTGCATTCTTCATGTCTTTTACCGATCCGCCACAGTTGTTCAACCCTATCTCTAGACTGAAATATCCACAATATTCATTTGTGGAAGCTGCTGAATCTTGCGGTGTAAAATAAATTGTTGAGGAGCAGGAACGGTAAAACGGGCGAGGCAGCATTTTAAAGGCAACAAACCTCTCGGCAATTCATTTCTCCTGGTTTCCTTGGATCCGTCTGAGATTCTGAAATAATTACTTTTAAATGCAACAAACGTCACCGCAATTCATTTCTCCTGGTTTCCTTGGATCCGTCGGAGATTCTGAAATAATTACTTTTAAAGGCAAAAAACCTCTCGGCAATTCATTTCTCCTGGTTTCCTTGGATCCGTATGAGATTCTAAAATAATTACTTTTAAAGGCAGCAAACCTCTCGGCAATTCATTTCTCCTGGTTTCCTTGGATCCGTATGAGATTCTGAAATAATTACTTTTAAATGCAACAAACCTCTCCGCAATTCATTTCTCCTGGTTCCCTTGGATCCGTCAGAGATTCTGAAATAATTACTTTTAAATGCAACAAACCTCTCCGCAATTCATTTCTCCTGGTTTCCTTGGATCCGTCGGAGATTCTGAAATAATTACTTTTAAATGCAACAAACCTCTCCGCAATTCATTTCTCCTGGTTTCCTTGGATCCGTCTGAGATTCTGAAATAATTACTCTTAAACATTATTGGTTAAATACAGTCTATGAATTTATTATGCCCTACCCTAGAAACGTGGCATGTTGATTGCTCACCCACGAGGATTATTTCAAATCCACGTAACGGGAAATGAAGATCACCAATTTTTACATTAATATCCCATTCGGGTACTCCGAGTAAGAAATGGAATGTTCAAGTTTAACGAATCAGATACATGAGTCCGATCATGTCAAGGTTTTGAACCACAGAAGAGTACCTACCCATGTACGACACGATATATTACAAAGGATTACCAAGTTGCCTTGTTGTGGTCCCTCTCTGTCTCCCTCTGCGAGGAAACAGAATAATGTTTAGTTAGCTAGTAATATATTAATTTCATAGACAAACCAACCAAATAACATTCTAGGTATTTTCAATAGATTTCAATAATTTATTATGTTATATAAAACCCTTGTCAGATGACAACCTGAGTATGACTTTACATTATGGTCTCCATTTTTCAAAATTCATTCAGATAACATTGAAAAGATTCAACGGAAGTTTCTGAGGTTTATAAACTATACATAGCATATTCCCATAAAAAACGTTAAATAAAATTACCTCCTGAATAAAATGTCTGTATTGAAATTTTCAGAAAGAAGAATAAGCGCAGATTTAATACTGTCCCGAAGTACTTTAATTTAACAATATCCATGTTCCCAAAAAATCATGCCGACATTTATTACCTTTTTACTTCAATAACACCAGGTCACTAGCCACTTACCAAAATTCCCCGATTCCGAGACTTCACAATCTCGAAAACAAATATTCTAATCTGGGTGATATATATTATTTCATCTTAAAACTAATCAGTACAAATATTATATATTCTATCACTTTTATTCTTTTAAACACAATTAAACCTATGTACCCATATAACTTCTTCGCTTCTACTATTTTGTTTTGTTGAATCTTTTAAATTCAATTATATGCGTAATCATTCTTAGTTCCTGTTCACATTTTTATCTATGAATTTTGTTCTGTGTTTTTTTAAACCTTTTTTGTCATCATTCTGTTGTATTTTTCATTGTTCATATGTATTTTGTTCTTAGTTTTTTTTCAACCTTTTTTGTCATTATCTATACATTTTTTTATTGTATTAATTTGTTTTAAAAGAAAAGCCCACTAGGGCGTGTAATAAATAATAAATAATAACGAAATATCTGGGTTACTGTATGACACATTTATTCACCATCACAGAGCTCTTTTGTAAATAACGATAATATAATAGTATTATTGTTACTTTACCTAATCAACGCCTTCGTGATGGTTCTTAATTAATCAAATGATTGAATAAAGCTCAAAAGCTAAGATTTTACGTCCAATACTAATCTATCTGACAACTTACTCAGTGCTAACAGCTTATGAAAATGAACGTAAAAACTATAAAAAAGCAATCTCATTTTTACAAGTAGAATCCACAGCTGTTTCCATATTATTAAAGTTGGAAGTTCAGAAAAATAATCTTTTTTGGTATTAAAAATCGACTTCAAACTAAGGAAATTCGTTTATATCGGAAGTAGGGCCTTGTTACCTAAGCTATTAGTAAGCAGGAAAAATAATACTTTTCTTGTGTAAACTAAAAAAATATATATTCCTACCCATTTCTTTTAGCTTTTTGTAAATTTTACAGATATAAATCTTGCACACGTTGAAGACGAAATAATAAAACAATATACTTTTTATGAATAACATTTTTAGGCTCCCTTGCCACAGCCTACCAAAGGGAAAAAAATCAATATTCCCTTTACTAATAAACGTGTTTTAAATTTTACTCAACCGACACTACGGTTGTGTAATACTTAAAACATCTTTATTAGTAAGGCTTTAAGAAAAAACACGTGATACATAATTTTTTTTTGTTATTTATTTTTTTAACATTTGTGATAATGGTTTTTGCTATTAATGTGGAGAAAAGTATCAATTTTAAAAATATTTGAAGATTACTTACGTGTCTGCCAAATTGCTAGCCTAAAGTTAAATTTAAGTAATCATTAGTGGGAAATAGTTAACCGAGTAAATAATTTGGAAGTAATATTTACGTGGGTACATGTATGAAGTAAAGTTTTTTTAATTTAATTTTGTGTTCATTTGTAGAATCTATTCGTGTCCTATAATTCAAGTATTTAATTTGCAAAAAGCATATATTTGTCACTAATACTTACAGACGAACTCATAATCGATAAAAAGATTTTAGAAAACGTTACTGTTAATCACCCACATACGTATTGCATGTAACGGTGGTAATATGGCAGTAGTAGTAGCTGACAGATTTTTAAACCGCCCGACCCCAGGAATAGGAACCTATTATGATCGCAGTACTGAGATCGCGGACTTTTTAACAGTCTGGTTGATTTGAAAAATATCGATCTATCGAGTAAAAATGTAAAAAAAGCAGTAATACACTTTTGCAGCACTATAGGAGTTATATTTTAAATCTATTTACCAAAGAAACGCACAGTTACAAAAACGCGAAATAATAAAATTAACGTATTTTTGAGGTTTGGAACAAAGAGGTGCCGGTGTTAAAAAAGCTTGCATGATTATTATTATAAGAACGATTTTAATCCGAGCAGTATACGGTTCTCTTCCCCATATAGATATACCAATGCTACAGCGGCGTATTAGGTAATCTTTATAAGTAAGATGTGAAGGTGTAAACTGTTTTTTAACCCCTGTTTTTTTCTACTATTGCATAAAACAGCCGTGTTAAAACAAGTGTTTCTTAAAACCACGATTTTTTTCTGATGCGATCTTCTCAAGAACGTTTATTACTTACTTGATCTATATTTTTGTAGGTAGCTACATTTTTAATCAGGTTAGGTCCAGTCGCAGGAGAAACTTTAAGTTCCTTGACCATGGTTTGTTGATCCTTGGACGGAAGGGGTTTTACTATGACTGTGGTTAGGGGTGGAGAAATAGGGAGGGTGGTTCTGATATATTTAGGTGCTGGGGGTTTTAGTTGTTGATTAGGTCAATACCCTCTCGGTTTGAACTTTGAATTTAATTAAGTTTTCAAGTGTTTTATGGTGACGTTAATGTTAATTATACAGTCTTACAGGGATAGAGAAACAAAAATAACATTGTGGTAGTAAATACCAATATCTTCAAAGTCTAGAGTTTATCTGATTAGTTTTATTTTTAACTTTGGAGACAATGCCACGCTAAAGTTTTACTGATTCTATTTGCTTTAATTAATTTAATTATTGTAATTTATCTCTTGTACCTAAATTTTTGAAGCTTTAAAAAGTTGAATATACACATTATTTAAAGCACAAGGCGGTATATTTAATACGAAACTGCCATATTTATGTGCAAGACAACAACAAAACACGATGATTTTGGTTGAATTACTTTATACAGTTTGCATAAATTATTAAAATTCGAAAGCATTTATGAATAAATAAGTAATAATGTAGCTACGCTGGTTTACATATTCAAACAACATCGGACATTGATATAGATTTTAAAGGATTGCACTTGCGGTACCGAAATTGACAATATAATTCCGAAGTAGGTAATAATAGCTGGTCCGAATCCTGGAGCACACAAATACATTGTATTTAATTAATCTGAATTACTTCACAATAACGTATCCTAAACGGAGAAAACTTAATTATATAAAATTTTGCTAATTTAGTAAAAAATCTCTTCAAACTATTCGTTTTCCGGTTAAAAACGGGACTGCAGGTTTTTACCGAAGGCATTGAAGAAAAACACGAATGTGTGATGACGATGTCGGAACACGTCTTCATAAAAAGTGTAATATTTTAGAATTTCGTCATTGTGTACTATCAGGACAAACGCAGGTGCATGAACACGGGTTCTGATATATCATGAATGTAAATATATATCGGAATGTAAGTTAATTAGGACACGGCATGTTCCAGAGCGCTAGGTATATATCTACTCTCAGTATTGTCCTATTGAAAGATAACCACTCAGAATAGTAATTGTGATCATATCTGAATACCTAGTTACTTCAAATCTTTCCTCTTCCCCATCTCCTTCCCTTCCTCACTCACTTCAGCCTCACAACATACCCCAATTGGGGATTCCATAGTCCCATTGGTTCTGGACAGTCGGGAGCAGATGGGCACTTGCGCGGTTTCAAATTTAAATTTTTTTTTAAATTCGACCTGGTAACAGAAATCCTTTCATTATACTTTAATGTGGTATGATATCTATATTTTGTGCTTGTCACCACGACTTCTTCAAGATGCCACACGGCAGAACACATGTTCTAGCACAACACAGCATTACAAGAGGAATGGCGCTTTTGAATGAAATTTTTAAAACGACTCAAATATTTATTTATATTTAAAACTTTTTTTTTCTCATCTTCCCAAATGTTAAAAATGTTGAAATTAAATTAGAATGTGCTTCAATTATTACACGCTTTTCTACCATGCTAATGCTTGTTTTTGTACAAGAAGTATTCCCCTTTACACTAAAATCAAATTCCAACTCTCAGTTGTTTGGTTAGAATACGCTCATTGTGTTATTATTGTGAGACTACAAGCAGCTTGTTTCCACTTAGTCAAATTAGTGATATTTTTAGGGACTCACTGTTGTGCTTGAATAAAATAGTCCTGTGTTTTATCGTAGATCTATAAGTAAACTATACTATAAGTTTTCAGACATCGCAACCAGTCTCCAGGCGTTAATTGAAGGAGCCAGTAGCACCATGACATCATTCCAATATAAATGCTTTTCTGTTTACCACGGTGAGGGTGCACTGGTTTTGAAGCATCGTTTTAATAAATTTAAAAAACCGTATTTAAGTCCCCCTTTGCGCTGCTTTTGCGTAAGAGAAATGTATTGTTTTTCTGTGAATTTATTACTACCCTCTCGTAGCTCAGCCAAAAGGAAAAATATGAATAATGTATTCAAAAAGCTATTAGAATTTTAGAGATAGAAATTTTATATTCGTAGAAAATTCATATCTATATTTAGTAACGCACAAAATTGGGCGTTGATAATCATACAAAATAACGATTAAAATATTTATTAAATGTAAAGAGGTTATTATTATTATTATCCTCTGGTGATCTGTCTTATAAGAAGTTGGCTACCATCAGGGCAATCATCTCTCAGAAACTGTATAGTCCAGTCAGTGGGGAGTTTTACCTTGCAAAAGGTTAGGTAGTAGCGATTTTGATATATGTTGTTAAGATTGGGACTCTAAGGAAAAAAAAAAGTTTTCGACCTTGGGGGGGTCGAGCTCGATCCGCCATCTTGGATTGAAGGTGCCAAAATTTGATTTTTTCAAAATAATTATGAAGTGGTTGATTTTACAACCAAATTGTTGAAGGCAAACTTAAAGACAACTAAATTACCTACATTTTTTGTAGAGAGTTTTTTTTTGTAAATCTAATAGTTAACGAGTTACAGCGGTTGAAAGAAGAAAATTTTGACAAAAAATTGTAAAACTCCAGTTTTCTTGATAAATTTTGTATTATGGTATTTTTTTGTAAGTCTAATAGGTAACGAGTTACAGTGGCGGAAATGTGAATATTTTTCTAAAAAATGATGAAATTCCCAACTTTGTAATTTTTTCGGGTTATTCATTACATAATAATAATAATTTTGTAAACTCATTTCCACACCACCAAGAGGTATAGAACATGGCGCATTTTTTTATTGTGGTATCTCCAGTAGGTCTACTCCACAGATATACCAGCGATGGTAGATTTCGAAATTAAGTTACATTACTATGAATTATGTTACTATAAATTATGTTACTTAATAACAGTCTTCGTCGCCAATGTCACCATCTAACTCATTGCCTGTGATACTGAGATTCTGGGCTTTCATTGACAAAATCTCTTCTTCTTCGTCCTCGACATCGATGTGAACCTCTAGCGAATTTCAGCATGTTTGACCATTACAGCACCCACATACAATAGAACACTTCAATCCAGCTTTCGTGCAGCTACATGCAACGCCGCATCCTTTTTTACAATTGCATGAAATAAATTTTAATAAAGTCTCGGGTGCTGGTTTCTTTGTCATTCTTACTGGAACAAGCCCGTTGGTGTCACGTTTCCATCCCCAGTTTCTGGATTTTTTTGGATTCCATACCATTTTTGGACTTGATGGTACGTTCTAAATGCATGGTACCGTGCAGCGTCGTTCGTTGGTGGCAAAGAGGCAAGATTGAATTTGCTTTTTGTTGTCGACTTTGCGAAACGTTTGTAGCGGACTTCTTCCAAGGTTTCCTTATCCATGTCACCCCCGTACAAAGCAAAAAGAAAGCGTGTTCTTGCAACTGCTATGTCTTCTGGTGTTGCCTCATGTTGTTTGAAGATTCCTATCATGGCATTGAGTCTTGTGTCGTTTTGCACAAGCGAACATAATTTTGTTTTTCCTTGGTTGAAGAAGGACGATGTTGTATCGCAGCCGCTAAATGCCTTAAATGCCATGAAGAAACAGAATATTCTCAGCCGCCTCTTTGTATTTCACACTATTCGCGGAACACAGTCTTTCAAAAGTTTTGCCTCTCCCGGGTTTGCGAAGATATATACTACTTTTGGGTGGTGCTAATGCTGTCAGCAGAACTAGGAGATCAACGTCTTCGCCAATAATGAAAACAGCGTCATATGATGAACACAAGGAAATTGCAGTAGGTATTGACAATCAACTCATCAGCATCTTCTTCAGCCTGCTTAACTGTAAAATCATCCTGTATAAATTGCTTTATAAGCATCGAAATCAGACGAACTTTGTTATTTTCATTGGCTAAAAATCGTTCTTGTGAAACTTGAACTGGCATTGTTTCATCGAAAAGAACATCTGCAGACATGAGCATCCAGGCAACGTCCTGTAACCAGGACTCAATCAGTGTTGCCAAGTCAGCTGTAGACTAGGATCCCACTATAACAAATCAACGTCATCGAGTACATGGATGATGCTATATAAGTATATTGTAACGTAGAAATATGTTAAAATGATATTGTGTAATATGTTCGTACAAAATTTTTCAAGAAAACTGGAGTTTTACAATTTTTTGTAAAAATTTTCTTCTTTCAACCGCTGTAACTCATTACCTATTAGACTTACCAAAAAATATTTTCGACAAAAAATGTAGGTAATTTAGTTGTCTTTAAGTTTGCCCTCAACAATTTGGTTGTAAAATCAACCACTTCATAATTATTTTGAAAAAAACAAATTTTGGCACCTTCAATCCAAGATGGCGTATCGAGCTCGACCCCCCCCAAGGTCGAAAACTTTTTTTTTTCTTTAGAGTCCCAATTTTACCAACATATGTGAAAATCGCTACTACCTAACCTTTTGCAAGGTGGAGCCCCTTTTTATCCCCCACTGACTGGACTAGTAGTCCCACCTTTTAATTTTAGTTTCGAAGCCAAAAGTGACCAGGAAATCAAGCTGGCCATCACGATAAAAATTATAGAATTACATGAAATTAGACAGAAGATGATCAATATGAAATTTATAAATAAGTGAAACACAACCAATTCTTAAAGTACCTAGGTCATATCAGAAACTGTGTCTTATGTTTATTCGTCGTTTCAAATATTTTTTTGAGTTCGGAAGCTACCTCTGGAGTGCCGAGGTATGGGGAAATATGTAGTTGCGAGGATAATCAAATTGTCATTTTAATATACTCATTGTCTTCTGGCCATTTTTCCCATGTGTGGAAACACAGTTTCCTGTCACCCATCCATAAAATGGGTGACAAAAGTAACATATTTAACCACATACCAATTTGTATACTTTCAGCAATAGCTAAACTTAGTCTAAACTCTCTTTGGTAATAGAAAATTTAAGAGATCATATTAATCCCTTAATTGTATATAACCGACATGGTTTTATCACTGCCAGATCAACTCTTACAAATCTAAGTATTTATTACAACTCACTCAATTCGAGTCACTGGTATCTAGAAATCAAGTTTACTTGATATATACAGCCTTAAGAATTTGATAAAGTGCTACACTCCATTCTGATAACTAAACAAAAAAATAGGTATTAAGTGAAATCTTCTTAAATGGAGCTATCTTAAAAACAGAAAAATTACAGTTAAGCGCCCCTAAGGTGATATCTCACAAAAGCGGCGCTATAAAAATAATGACTGTACAATAAATTAATTAATAAAATTAAAATTAAAAATACCCTATTATATCACTTTATCGCCAGGAGTGATGTCCCACAAGGATCGCACCTTGGCACATATTTATTTTACATGTTTATTAATGACACTGTTGATATTTCTCACGATGTTAACTTTTTGCTTTTTACTATGACCGAAAGATTAATAAAATTATAAGACGAATCTACATATACGACTGCATTTTTACACAGAATAATCTAAAAAATCTACACGACTGTAAAATATATCAAAAAATTGCAACTCAATTTAAGTAAATGTGAAACTATTACATAAATAAAACTCGAGCATTCATCAATATTCACTTAGGACGTGTTGTTTCGGAGAATTTGAACAATTCTTCAAATTTCAACGTTAATTTTGAAGTTCTGTGAAAGATATTTTCAAGTTCTGTTATTATTTCAGTTTCGTCAAGTAACTAGCCTATAAAGATATAATAACAAAACTTGAATAGGACTTTCACTGAACCCTAAAATGAACGTAGAAAATTGATAAATTTTTCAAATTCGGCGAAACATCTCATCCTTAATGATACTCAACACATTTCAGTCAATGAATTAAATTAGTTGGGAACAGTTTTTGATTATAAATGAAAATTCTCGTTTTCGTAACATTACATATTTTATAGAATTGCCAAAGACTTATGTAATATATCTAACTAATATATGTAACTTTAAAATGTTTGTTTTCTTAATAAGTTTGGAGCTAAATGAGGTATAACCCAACTATTTGATCACCTCATCATAAGTTTCACTCGGATTCTATTGAAAAACACATCACGAATTTTTAGAACATGGAAATTATAAACGTAATATTTATTACTATAAAAATATAAACTAAAAATGTCTAAGGCAAAATCTAAAGTTAATAAAAGTGTTTGATAGAATATTGGTATCTGATGTTACTTTTCTGACAGCCCTGCATTATTTCAATTGATTTAATTTCATGCTCCCAATAGTCACACGAAATAAAACTATCTTTTACTGCAATGATAATGTCAATTACAGTTCGTTTATAAATTCGCTTATTCGTTTATAGCACGCATACACAGTAGAGGTGGGTCCTGCGAGTACTTTTCGTTACTGGGCCCGGTGAGTACAGGTACATAAAATACCTGTTAAAAATACCGGGTTACAAAATACTCCAAAGTATTTTATACCGACCTGAGGACCTTAGTATCTGGGGACAGAAATTAATAAATACTGAGGTCGGTATAAAATACTTTTGAGGATTGTGTAACCGGTATTTTTTTGTGTCTGTACTCAGATAATTTCTGCCCAAAACGATTCCCCATAAATTTTCTACGTCGAATTGATTCCTCCCATGATTCGAATCGATGGGAGGGGGAGAATTTCTGTTAAAGGTAATTAATAATGATTTCCCAAAGTATCTTTTCAGATCCATGGGGTGGGGGGGGGGAATAGTAGCTAAAAAAATCCCCACATTTTATTCGTGTCCTCTGGTGCATTTGTATTGCATATTAGAGGTGGGTTCTGTGGGTACTTTTTGTTACTAGGTATAGTGAGTACAGGTACGGAAAATACCGGTTACAAAATACTCAAAAGTATTTTATACCTTTCTGGGGACTGAGGACAGAGAGTAATAAATTCTCAGTCCCAGTATAGAATACTTGTAAGTATTTGGTAACCTGTGATATTTACAAATACTCAGGAACCAGGTATTTTGGAGATTTGTTACAATTAAAAAAGTACCGCATGAAAATACCCGGTACTTTTACTGGGTTCGATTAATACGACTTTCCACTAATACACAGTTTGGGTAACCGATATGCAAAAATAGCAGAAATTTTTAATAGCACCGAAAAATCAAAGAATTCACAAAATTTTTTGAAAACATTTATAAGTTCATTCTGTTTCCTATAGCCTGATTATAAATTTTAGTTTAAAATTTAGAAATCATAACATTATGTTTACACTATACAATTGTTTGTATAAAATATGTTTTATTCTGTATTTAAAGGTACTTTACCGTAAATAAATTATTCTAAGCCTTTCATTTGCAAATTTAAGAGTAAATTGATCGGTTTAAATCAAGTGTTTATTTTACTGAAATCGGTGAATGGTACTCTGTCACATGGAAAGAATACGACTTCCAGAAGAAAGTATGACTCCCGAAACCTAAATACTGTGTTTGTTTTACTGGAAATTCGGTGAATGGTACTCTGCCTCATGGATAGAATACGGCTTCTGGAAGATAATATGATTCTCAAAACCTAATTAAACTACAGAAGGTAGAAGTTTTTTTGGAAACATTTTCCCAGTCATTACGTAGCAAGACTGAGCAATTTCGCAGAGCGTCGAGTTTTTATACTGAAATTTTAGCAACAAAAGCTTCTTTATTGAATTTGAATTTATAAAGTATTTTTCCGTGCAAAACAGATGAGGATGCGCGGGATACATTTTTCATTTCGCGAATAACCTTATTAAGTCGCTAGTCTTCAACAAAGGCGGTCCTGGCTGGAAAAGCTCTTCGCACCAATTCCTCCTAATGAGAAATTAAAACTAGGATCGACTATTCCATTTTCTCTTTTTTCCGTGCAAGGATAAAGTTCGCGAAGCCAGGGACGGACTGGCATTCAAATTTTCATATATAAATATGAATTTGACCAAAATTATTCTAGAAATACGATTAGACACAAGACACCAACTGCTGGTTTCAGTAATCCGTGTTTCAGGCTCACAATAGAGTTTTTTTAAAACAGAACGATAAATGATTTATTTTTTAAATCTGGACTGAAATAAGTTACTTAGGTTACGCTTGTCGATCGTATAATCAATCACGCAAACAATCACACCTAACACCTGGGAGGTAAACGTAGATGACACCTTGTAGGATAATACCAAAAACAACACTATTAAGAATTAATTAATTCAGAGGGGAACATCTAAGTTATTGAGCCAGTCGCTCTATGGACCTCTTCAATCCCGCCGGGAAATGAATGTAGCAGGCATTCTTTGACCACAAGTTCGGTGGTCTGCACTGGACCATATTCAAACATCGCCGACTCTTTGAGGCCCCATCTGTACATCAACAACAACATCATTGATGCCATTTTTTGTAATATTAGCACTCTAGTACACATTATGAGTGTGTTGGCGTCGCATCCCCAGCTAGTTCCTGCTAGCTTATTGACTAAGATGAGCCTTGTCCTTGTTTTTTTGCTCACTGTCGTGTTGCCGGGAGTTCAGGCTCCTGTCCAAAGTAACTCCCAGGCAGCGGCTGTGGGGGTGAAGATACATTGAGTTGCTAAGATGGAAAGCTGTTCAACTGCAACTGTTTTCGACCCATTTGTAGTAAGTAGTGCGCAAACTACCGCACGCAATGTTATATCCGCCGAGCTGTTCGCAACGTTGCCAGCACGTTTATTGTTACCGCGTATTAATGTGGGCCTCCGACAGAAAATTATGCGGTCACATCGATGTATGAGGAATAATATATTGCAATCCAATATTTTATACGGCTCATAAAACTCTCAATGGGGGACTGCTGGATGAATCCCGGTAGCAAACGGGGTCAGTACGGCCCTGCTTTCGGCCAATTTTCATTTAAAACTCTCGTACTTTGGCCGCTTCCCGCGCTTTCCCGCTTGGAAGGATTAGAGCACCATTGTTTGGCGCCACATTAGCGCTAAAGTCACGGAGACGTGTGATGTCAGATGTGCATGTAATTAAGGGTAGAATTAATTACTAAACACCAAGATTTTATTTGAAAACTTCTGGTGCAGTCAAAATTTTGCAAAATACTGACATAAATAGTACATTTTCCAAGCTAACATGTTTATGTTACAAATTAATCAATCGTCATCATGTGCTTTGATAAACAGACTTAGTTTGTGTTGGTAAGATTTTTTTATTTTTATTAAATATCTTTGAATATTGTTTAAATGGCGGTTTTAAACTAGAACTAATGTTTTCCGACTTGTATCCTAACTTTCCTAAAACTGTGAAAAACTAATTATTAATAAATAACAGATCGTGTTTTCCTTAAAAATTTTCTACTTTTGATGGAAAATGAAAATATACCTACTCATTGTATTTCACTAAGTACTAATAATAATACAATATTAAATATTGAACCATTCAGGCTTTTTAAGATTTTTCCCCAGTTGCAGTTTCTGGTGTATATTAAATGTGCCACATAAATAAATATATTTTTAAATTTGATACTAAATAAAATTATCTTTCCGGTGTATGTATTTAAAATAAACATGAAAATTCTAAAAAAAAAATAATATCAAAAATTAAAAATGTTGTTAAAAACGATTACCACCTTTTTACCTAATTTTTTACTCGAAATTTTGAAAACCCTTTTTTGTTTATGGAATTTGTAAGAAAATTGTGATTTTACTTTTTATCTCTTTCAACCAATATCTACATATATATTTTTAATTAACCGAATGTGATGTAGCGGTGCAAAATCTGAATTGTTCTGGAGATTTTTGGATTTTATTTATAATTGAACCAAACAAGGAAGAATTATTGTTTCTGCTTAAAAAAATAATTTTATAAAGTATGGACTCCCGGTCATAAATGAACATTAAATGCCTGAGGGGTTAAAAGAATATTAAATATGTACCTTTTAGAAAATTTCTTTACTTTGTCAGGTTTGGTTTTAACAGACTGTTGTAAACATTTTAATATTTTACGTACGTATCTAAGTACAATTTCAATAGAAAATTAAAAAGCTCTTCAAATTTTCATAGGCATTCTTCTCAGTATCTTTTTGAACGAGACCGTCTTTTGTACCAGATTATTGGGTCAAACACGTTACTTACTAAAAGGTTCCATTCAAAACATATCGGTAAAAACACCGAGTAAAAATTTAGCATATTTTATGCGCGCGCACTTGAAACTTTTAAAGCATTCCACCGGAAAGGTGTTATAATTTATTTAACTACTGTGTTACCGCTCTTAAGAGTGGTTCTAAATAAGGCAGAGAATGCCTTCGCTTTCGACACTAATTTCCCCATTTTGCGCTAAAATGTTGGAACAATAGCCTTCTTTGCGGTATGTTGATATAATTATTACTCAGTTAAGTTGAGCTTTAACCTGAAACTAAAACCCTGAACGGAACAAGGTGGGTTTCCTGACTTTACGGTCTCTGTTTTACTAAACTTCAATTTAATCGTTTTGAAAAACTTAACAAGATTTATAAAATTGTTATTAAATAAATTTATTTACACATGATATTAAAAAATATTCAGTAATTATTATACATAACTGCCTTGTAAAAAACTTATGTATTTGTTTATGACTCGGTATAATTACTTCCCTCTATAAGTATTCTGGGCATTCAGGAATACATATAGTAGTTAGTCCCAGCATTTCTGCACTCAAATAAATCCCGTCTTCTAGTATTACGAAAAAGCTTATCAATGTAAGCAATTCTGAAGTATAAAATGCATAATTAATATAGAAATACCAAGTCAATGAAAATCCTTTTGTCTGACAATTTACTTTATTTTACACGATAGTAATTATGAACTCATGTCATATATAAATGAAAATAAAGCATAGTTTATAAAGATCTCCAGGACAAAGGCAAGCTTGGGCCCAAGTGGGAGATCCAGTTTGACTTAAGGATAAGGAATTGTCTTAAAACCTAAAAAAACTGTTAAAGACTGGTACGTAAACTATGATTCCAGTCATCTCGGATGACAGCAGAATTATCCTTATCCAAAAAATTAACGACTTTTTCGTTAGTTGAGATTCCAGTTTATTAGAAGATATTAATATTGCCTGCGTCATTTAAAATCCACATGTACAATCTCAACCCAGCAGTTGTAACATGTATGGATAACCAACATCGGGATTGCTACGATAGTGAAATAAAAGATAAAAAAATTTCAATATTACATTTAATTCAATATCGCATAGAGCTAGAGATCTCTTCTTACAACAAAATTAGATTAAAACTCAGGGGTGTGCGGCAATACGAAGTATTGTTCGCATGGATGGAATTTATAATGCTAAAGTTTGAGTGTGACATTGTGTATAGACATGTTACACGAGTATAGGGCGCCATGCAAATCTTAGGAAAGTGTTGCAAATTTTGAAGAGGATCAACCCGATGACCAGCGAATTATCAGCGCTTGCTCGTATCTTCCCTGTAGACGCGTCCACAACGGCTGGCTGCCCGTTTGGTACTGGCGTTCTCAAATCATGACTCGAGCTTCCTACTAGAACGGCCCAAAGAGCACACGTCCCATAGATTACATAGAATTAGTGGCAGGGCAAAAGTGAACTGCTACACAGTTAGATGGGATTAGCAGAATTATCTTTATCCAAAGAATTAACGACTTTTTGGGTAACTGCGATTCCAGTTCTCTCGGATGATATCAGAATTGTCCTTAACCTAAAAATTAAAGACTTTTCGGTAACTGCGATTAATTTTATAATGAAAAATTATTTTTCACAAAAACGGCGATATAGAAGTTATCCAATTATTATTATTATAAGATCAGTTCATGTTGAAAATCGGCTTAATTTAGCAGAAGTAAACAGATTTTGTTCGTTGGTAATCTGCAGTCCATCTCGAGAACGTTGACAAAAAACCGACATTGTCGATAAAACTTTTATCGATGTGCTAGTGGCCTATAGATTTTTTTGTAATTACTGCACATGAGTTGTAACTGTCCACAGACAGTTAGCCTATTGTATTATTATTTTGGGTTATGTTATGAGGTTGACCGAAGCTGTGACGGATATGAGAAAGGGATGAGAAAGGTTGGGAAGTACCTACCTAATAATACATATTTTATAAAACCACTTCCGTTCTCAATTTTCCTATTTCCTATTCCAATCCAGAGTTAACTCAACTGGAAATCATAGCTCGATGGGATAGAAGCGATGGGAGACCTTGTATAGAGTTCTGGTAGATCGTGCTGTTTAAAACATTGCATTGGCTTAGAACAGGCTAGATAAGATATATACTTTTATTAATATTGTATTAATCTAACTTTTTTATGTGTAACTGCTCCCAGCTGTCAAGGGCCAGTGAGAGCATGGTATTACCAATTGGGGTATTTTGTGAGGATGGGAAAGTGGAAAGTTGGGAAGTACCTTGATATTCAGATCTGGTCACCAAACACGGTTAAACGTGTCGCAAATAAAGTATATGTTATTTTAAATGAATACATTGTGAAATAAAATAAATTAATTCATCAACCATGGAGGCCGTCAAACTGTGTATGAAACCATTTTGAATGTTATATCTTTACTCTAAAGTGGGAAACTATGAACTAAGAACAATTTTTACCGAATTTTTTTTGTCAACGCAGCAATTTTGAAATATTAAGCTAACTATAATAATTCACAAGCCTTTTTGTTATTGTTACCTAATATTATGGTCAGTATTAGAATTTAATGAGAATAATGTACCAACAAGTGTTGAAAGTCTGGTGAAGAATGTTACTCAGAAATTATTTATAGTTCGTTCTTGTGCAGTTTGGCTAAGCTATTTATTATTTTTTCATATTATATGTATGTCGAGGAGTAAGGCTCATGATAAGCAATATGGAGGTCGCAGGTTAAAATCTCGGCGTGTGCAATTAAATCTTATTTGCTTAAGTTGTGTCATTTCATGATCTATTCATTTGCTTTCTAACCTTTCTCTTGTCCGTATCTTTCCACTCCCCACCACCTTCTGATTCACAACATACTCCAATTTAGAATTCCATAGTATCAATGACTCCAGATGGTTGGGAGTGATTGGGACTCTTGTGCGGTATTTCCACAGAAAAATGTATGTACTTGCTTCAAACCTCTCCTCATTTCGTAAAAAATAAATGAATATATATATAAAAATGTATTTTTGTATTTTTTGCTGTATCCAGTTTATATACATTATTTTTGGTCAGGTTGTAGATACAACTCAAAATTATCAAAATAGTTCATTCGGTTTTGTTTTTCATTAATGTGTGATAATCATATAAGAAGGCAATATAACCCTTAGGATGGTTATGTCACAGGGTTTGAACAATTAATAAAACTTTAAAGTATATAGTTTATAAGTATAATGTTCCAGTTGTTTGAAAGTTATCTTCAAGTCCTGTTATTATTTCATCATGAGCCTGTTGTTTGTTGAACTTGACATTGAAATTTGGTGATTTGTTCAAATTTTATGAAAAAATTCTTACGGATCCAATTTTAAATGCATAGGCCAAACTAGTGTATTCAATTTCGATGGTTTTAAAGTCAAAATCTCATTTTCTGACAGAGTGACTTTGAATCAAGTAGAATCCAAGTGACCGGAGTCCAGCTCGGCTCTCCACTCAGCGAATGCAATTCAATCTCACCGACTATCAATTCCGTGAAATGGTTCCCGAATCACCTGACTTGCCAAACTCAACGTGTCGGGGGTTTTAAGGAAAGTTTAAATACTCTATTATTAACGAAGCTAGAGATCTGATAGAACTTTATAGAAGAAATTAGGTGGAAATAATATCAACGTGCGATTTGTTTGAAAATGCGGATTCTCTGACAGAATCACGTTAAAAAAATGATTTAATTAATTTTGAAGATACGGTTTAAGACGATGAACAATATCGTATAACAATCGGAATCGGGCCACTAACAATAAAACTCCTTATGTAAATGGCGATAAGGTTAAAATTTCCGATTGACATCAGCCGCCTGTTTTGATTTATGTGACAAAAAAACGTCGCGAAAAATCTGGTTTACTTTTATTTTGTTAAGTTCAGGAATAAATGTTTCCCGACCGTTTCCTAAATAATAATTTACCACATTATACAAAAACAAAACAATACAATACTTGAGCAATACCTCTATTAACGTACTCATTTGGCATGATTAAATAGTCCAATACAGATTTAGATAACTTAGAACGATTAATTAGAACTACGCTAACAAAGTTTAATTGCCATCATCCAAATTCAGCTATAGAACGAATTAATTTACCTAGAAATTTAGGAGGTAGAGGTATAGTCAAAATAACAATAGTAGTAGATTTTCAAACATTGTTGGGTTATTCGTAACCCGGGAATGTTTGTCTTTCTTTTTAAAAAAAAAATAAAAAAAAAAAATAAAAAAAAAAAAAAACTTCTTTGAAACATAATCAGTTAGAAATGCGAAGAAATTTTTTTCCATAGGAAAGCTCATAGCTCAGAAATGCACAAAATAATTTGCAGGGCAGATAGAAACATTACACCTTTAAATTTATACGACGAGAATGCAGACTTTTTTATAAATTCCAACCAGGAATTATTAGATTCCTGGTCAAATAAAATTTTACACGCAAAACACGTTGAGTATTGGAAAGTTGAGCGCAGAAATAGAAGGATTTATGCTTGCCATTCAGGATAGAGTCATTAAAACTAAAAATTATAGGAAGCATACAATCAAAGATACAAATCAAATTGATGATTTATGTAGAAAATGTTTGGCTTTTCCGGAAACTATAGAACATATTATATTGGGATGTTCTATATTAGGACCGTCCGAATATACATTTATGTAAGCACAATCAAGTTTTAAAAATAATTCACCAAAGTTTGGTAATTAAACATAACTTGATTAACTGCCGTAATATAATCCCATATTATGAATATGAACCAAATTTATTTTTAAAAAACGAATTTTATAAAATATAATATGATAAAACTATACTAACAGACCGAACGATTAGTCATAATAGAACCGATATAGTTTTACATGACAAAATTAAAAAAAAATAACTTATATCATTGATGTCGCTATTCCAAATTCCTGTAATATTCAAAATCTGTTAAAATCTGAGATAAAAAGAATTTGGCATTCTCAGACTATAAAAATATTACCATTTGTTATTTCGGCTACTGGCATTATACCTAGCTCTCTCATTCAAAATTAAGTGTGTATTAGATCTATCAAAAAAATTATATATAAAAATGCAAAAATCAGTCATTTGAAATACATGCAGGATAACGAAAGATTTTTCAAATATTTATGTTGAGGGATCAGTAGGATTTATAGGCCCTGTTAGGAGTTCTACCGAGCCGAACCCTCTGATACTCGTATGTAATATCTGGAGTCGGTGAATTATTTTCCCATTTGATCTCTGGTGAGTCGACGTGTTGTTATTGTATTGTTTTCTATTTATTTTGCTTATATAATGCACTTGCATAATGTTGATTGACTAGATGATCATTTGTGGAAAAGTGTGTGGAAGGGTTTAGTTTTTTTAAGGGGAAGATTTAACCAGGACAAAAATTCTGAAGCTTAAGCGGTTCATTAGTATAAGATTTTGCACTTTAATGTAATTTTTATAAGTTTGACACTTTATTTTTTTTCTGGGCTTATAAAAAGACTTGATTATTTCTAAAAATGCTTGATTAGTGTTTTTTACTCGCGATATTTAATAAAAGCATCTTTAATAATTTCTAAGCGATAAAAATTTCAAACCAAAAACACATTCTTTTGCATTACTTCGCATGGATTCTCACAATTGATTTTTGTTTGTAAACCTGCAACTCCATTCTCTGCAGCCAGCAATATTGTCAAGGCACACTTTTTATTAATAAACGAAGATTAAAGTTGTCAAGGGATAAATTAAATATAAAAAAATAGTACATTTTTAATGAACATGAATATTCTACGCATCTGAAAATAGATATGTGGCTTAAAAAGCTTGTTGTTTTCTGTGTCTTAACAAGCTGCTGTACGGATATTGCTTTATTAAGGCCTGGCCGTTTCCCGCGTCACGCTACGCCACTAACCTCACCGCCACGGACCTACTACGCCCGGCTTTGCACGTACCTTAAAGGAGAAGCTACTGATAATCATGGACTCCGCGGGATTACAATAGCGCCCTAGCACTGGATATCATCCCTGGCTTGCGCTCCCTACACGTCCTGCGAAATCTTAGTTGGTCTGCACTTTGGCCCTGCGACATCTGCGCCGGCCTGCATCTCCCGCGCATCTGCCGACCAGGTCAATTGTAGCTTAGACTCTCTTGTTTCACACTGTAGTACCAGGAAGATTCAACGTCTTCCCCAGTGCTGAATACTTCTACAAGTCCATTCACCACTATCGCGGTGTTGAGCCACCGACTTTATTCCTTCGACCACTCCAACAATGTAATCGCCGCCTACATTTGGTGTTGATCCTCGACTTGCAGTATTCGCAGCTGATTACACCTACCTTCGGCCCGGGGAATCCACCATCGATCTACATCCATTAACTCGGTGAGCATCGGTCCGGAGTCAACTCACATCCGCACTGACTCAAATAAACCCTGTCACCGTCATAACCTTTTTCATTTGACTCCTTACCAAATCTCCAAAATTCAATAAATGACCTACCAACTCTAAGTTTTATTCTTTCTAAGTGATCTAAGACTTTCGTGAATATAAGCTGATTGGCAAAATAATTATCAACAGAATGGTAAACACTTAATTATAACTTTTAAATTCGAATCAGTCCACAGTCTACGCAGCCTCTCCGTTCAGAAATGTAATTTTCGATTACCTAAGACAAACTGTGCCTGACGAATCAATTACTCGTATTAATGTCCAAACTTTGCCAGTTCATGAAGCCTTTCTAATCCCACGAAATTAGTCTAGGTAAATAGTTGATAGTTTGGCTATTCCCAGCGGAGTGTAGAGTTCTTAACCCTTCTCAAAGGGTAGTGATTATCCCTACAAGTGCTTTGGCAGCCCATTTTCCACATGCACTCACCTAATACTCGGCCCTAATGTTAATCAATAAACAACCCGATGATATCGGATTGCTGAAGTTTCAAAAGGGCTGACTTTACGGCGAAAACTCTTAATGATTCTATCGCACAAGGTCATCAGTATGAGGTAATGGTCATAAGTTTTGGGATTTTCAAACTCTTTATATTTTGGATCATCTATATACATAGCTACCAAACTACTCGATGACGCCGAGGAACGCTTTAAAATATCCGATAGAGTTGATATATTGAGGAACAAATGAAGCCCTTGTTCGCAGTATCCTGGAATATAGACCTATTATTTGAGCCCCTTCAAAACAAAACTAAATCCACTACAAAAAACGTTTATGAGTTATCTATATAGGGTGTACCGGTACGTACCCGACAAACTTTAACCAGCTTTTCCTTAGCACATTTGGAGTAAAAAATGTTATGGGCACTTTGCTGTCCGGTAACATTTTTTTTCAATTATAAACAAAAAATGATAAAATAATCCACACTTCGTCACTGTCATTGGCATTGTTTCTCGTGTTCAACAGCTGTAATTAGCAAGTGTGTCAAAAAGCGTGTTCGCTCTTTCATACACACTAAATAATAATAGCTAAAAATGAGACGAATGGTGCCATGCCATTTCGTTGTGATCGTAAAAGCGCGCTAATGTAGGTACGTACGTATATTATTCAACGAAACTCGAATAAAATATTGCCAGGTGGGTTTTCAAACTTTGACAAAGGATAAAACAGTGGTGACATGTGGTGAAAATATGAATGGTAAATTTTTTATTAAAAAAAAAAAATGTTACCGGACAGCAAAGTGCCCATAACATTTTTTACTCCAAATGTGCTAAGGAATAGCTGGTTAAAGTTTGTCGGGTACGTGCCGATACACCTGTATATGAAAGAAAATATGTACTAACCATTCCTACATACATCCTTGTTCTTAACAGGAAAGCTCGATTTCAGCACCTTAGAAGCACGCCGGGAAATGGCAAACCTTTTTTTAATCTATATAATCCACTTATATGAAAAAAGGTTAACTTATATGTGCCTAACAAGTATACTCGTAGGTGATCCCGTGCACTTTGTCATACTCTGAAAGTGAGGACTTCTTCTGTCTATCAGAACGCGCAAAACAACTGAGAGACTCAACTGCTTAACGATTGTGCATTGGCCATCGACATTTTTAACGTCACTTACAGACAGTTCAGCAACTATCTTTTGACATATGTAACAAAATAGTAAAACTACCCACACCTTTTATACATAATTGTATCTCAAATTTATGATCTTCTCCGTATTATATTGGCGCGTAACGTTTATTTAAAAAAAACAGGTGAGAATACATTTTACGTCACTTTATTCTATTAAGATTATTTTTATTGCCTTGGTAAGAAGTAATTTAGAATACAAGTCTTCTATCTTGTTCCCATACTATAAAGCGCATGTAAATAACGTAACGGACCCAAAAAAAATACTTAACAATTTTGTAAGACTGCGACGTGCAATAATTATTTATGCTAAGGGCATGTTTCTTGGTGTCATGGATTTTTACTTTAATTTATTTAATTGGGATATATACAACGTATCGAATTCGTACGAAAGAAGCTTAGAGGAACTTACGAATGAAACTGAAATAAAATTAGAACCTGATGTTGTTTGACATTTAGTAATCACCACTAAATGAAAAGTTAAACCTTTGAGCACTTCGTATTAACCGGTAAGCTGAAGAAGGCTCTTTTGAAGGAGCTTTTAGATATAATTATTCGCACCATGTTGTCTTTGATTTCATGCAATTTTTCGCACTATGTTGTCTTTGATTTCATGCAATTCTTTCGCACTATGTTGTCTTTCATTTCACGCAATTCTTTCGCACTATGTTGTCTTTGATTTCATGCAATTCTTTCGCACTATGTTGTCTTTGATTTAATGCAATTCTTTCGCACTATGTTGTCTTTGATTTCATTCAATTCTTTCGCATTATGTTGTCTTTGATTTCATGCATTTTTTTGCACTATGTTGTGTTTGATTTCATGCAATTTTTTTGCACTATGTTGTCTTTGATTTCATGCAATTTTTCGCACTATGTTGTCTTTGATTTCTTGAAATTTTTCGCGCTATGTTGTCTTTGATTTCATGCAATACTTTTGTGCAGAGTTCCTGTCCTACATAAGAATGTGAGAACTTGAACAGTAAAAAGTTGAAATCGTGGTCGTTCGTAAATGTTACGGTAATATTTGAGAACACTGTCGAATAAAGAAAATTCTTCTGGCTGAATACAAATAAAATTCCGGATTATGATTAATTAATGACCCTACACCATATATTATATTTGTTGTTCAGATATTGGTTAGTATTCAGAGAATGATCATTTTAAGCCAATTGTCACTAATAAAAAATTAAAAAAATATATATAAAACGCATTCTGACAATATTGAAAGGGTGCAGCACAAATTTCTAAGAGTTATTAACTTTAAACTGAATATTCCAATTCAAAATATTAACTATTTTCTTTTGATGAAACAACTAAACTTAATAACGCTATCAGATAGGCGGATCATCTGTGACATTGTACTTTTAAATAAAATTATTAATAATTCCATTGAAAACCCTGAAATTCTCGCCAAAATAAAATTTTACGTACCGACTAGAAATACGAGGCAAAGTGCTACATTTTTCTGTGACAATTTTAAAACCAACTATGAAGCTCATACACCTATAAATAGACTACATCATTTTGGCAATAAATTTGGGAATATTGTAGACATGCTTAAAGATTCCGTATTAGTTATAAAACGAAATCTTTTTAATCATTTTACTGAAATGTATGAATTCACAACTCCGTAGTGAATACAATTCTGTTTTTATATGTATATGTTCCTTATTACATATTTAGCTTTCCGTAATCCACACTATTAATTTGAATTTACCTTAATTTAATCAAAAATCATAATTTATTGTAAACTATGTAACACAACTGTATTACTTGTTAACTACTTTTGTAAAAGCCCATTAGGGCGTAAATAAATAAATAAATAAATAATCTAATTAAGCCTTACCTACTGTCAAAAATGGGAAACCCAATCCTAACCTAACGTTACCATAAAAACCTCACGGAGAAAACTTACTGATATATGCTGCGGCTTATCAAAAAGTTTTCTCATACCTGGGACCAAAAATATACAACAAAATCCCCTATCAATTTAAACTATGTGAATTATCAGCCTTCGGTACTAAAATTACTAAATGGTTATTAGACTTAGGTAGGACTGATTCCGAAAAATTATTAAAAAACGTAGTCTGAGTTGATTTCTTCGATTTTGTATTTTGTATTTACCTAAAAAATATTTTTTTATTTTTCTTTCTTACATTGATATACTATATTTTTATTTATATTTTACATGTACCTATCTGGATTTAATTGTTTATTACTGCTAAATTGTATTTTCCTAAAAAAATATTTTCTTTCTATTTTTCTTTCTTACATTTATATGTTATATTTTAATTTTATTTTTATATTTTACATGTACCTACCTGGAATTATGTACACGCAACCTGCCAATTTGACTGTCCTAAAACGGGAAACTTCCTAGTTGGACAGTCAAAGCTTCCTTTTATATTTGTATATCTTGTATGTAATAAATGTAAAAATAAATAAATAAATATAATATTGCTAAATTATTAACAATATAAGCAAATTATTCGTATTCCTGTTTAAAACGGGACTGAGGCAGCGACCGCGGAAGTGGGGGGCAGAGGGGGCCAAATGCCCCCCCTAAAATTAAATGGGGGGGGGGGCCGCGCCCCCTCCAATTTTACTACCTGGGTAAAGAAGGATTATCTGTGCTGGTAAAGATTATCTGTATCCTTCACAGTGCTTTTTTTCATAAATGAAAAAGTGTTTGTTGTATACAAGAAACGTACTGCACAGTGCACGTGCATAAGGCGGAAACATTTAGTTTTGATTTAAATGAAATTCTTAGGGAATTTGCTTCAAAGACGGCTGAGAACGTAATGTTTTTGGTATCGTTCAATGAATGCAATAAAGCAATATTTAAAAAAAAAAGTTTTTTATTCACTGAACCTGTTATTTATTTGACCTAGTCATCTCCGTTTTGTCTTATTTATAACTAGTTGATTGACTGGAGAGGAGAGTGAAGGAAGAGGGTGACTAAACAACTTTGCCCCCCGGTCATAGAGTACTTCCGCGGTCCCTGACTGCAGGCCTATAACGATTAGATCGATTGGTTTCATGTTAAGCTTTTAGTAAAAAAGGAATGTATTTAAATATTCAAGACAATATGAGTGATTTCTAAACGAAAATCTGAATCAGAAAAATCAGAAAAGGAAACGGTCACATCTGGGACATCGAGTCCCAGATGTGACCGTTTCCTTTTCTGATTTTTCTGTATCAGATTTTCGTTTAGAAATCACTAATATTGTCTTCAATATTTAAATATTACAATTTGAGGTTTTACTCAATATAAAGTTATTCCGGAAAATAAATATTCATTCTAGACTTGCAGAAAAGTCAACAGATGTCGCACATTAAAAATAAAAAATAAGATAAGTTTATCTAAAAAGACGCTGTCTGGATTGCATTTAGTTCGGGTTGAATCTTGCGATCATACATAAAGATAGTTGCCAATAAAAATGTGCGGTGAAAAAATGAAGACAATGTAAGACAGTTCTTATTCGAAGTATGATACAGTTAAAAGTGACCGAGGGGAATAGGGTCCCATTAGCTCAGTCGGTAGAGCACTGTCCCGGAAAGACAAGGGTCCTGGGTTCGAGTCCCAGATGTGACCGTTTCCTTTTCTGATTTTTCTGTTTCAGATTTTCGTTTAGAAATCACTAATATTGTCTTCAATATTTAAATATTACAATTTGAGGTTTTACTCAATATAAAGTTATTCCGAAAAATAAATAAAAATAAGGAATGTATTAATGCAACGTCGGAATAAGCATTTCCTCATTATATATTAACACGGCAAACGCAGGTGCAAGAACACGTGTTCTGATATATTATTAAGTACTAAGATTTTATTATTAGTAAGCTGCCTGCTATCCCGTTTTTAACAGGATTCTAATAAATCAGAAATACTCATTTTTCTTCGTCCTAAATACCTACGAACAATATCCACAACAAACATTATCCAATCTAACCTATCTTTGCCTCACTTATGCGAAATATTGATAGAATTCCTAAAGGCGCGTATAAACACGCGAGCCGAACTGCCAGCTGAACCACGACTTATGAGGAGGGAACGAAGCAACAGCTTCTGCTTCGTACCTTTCCGGTAATTCGTAGCTCGGCTCACGCGTTTTTCTTCTGTCTATATGCAGCATTATAAAAGCGAAGAATCTGAACACAGGTAGGAGCTTTGGGTAAAAAGGAAAAAATTTCATTTAACCTTACAAAAGAAGGTAAATACTCTTGAATTGGAAATAACAACGTTAATTTTAAAGATTTTTTTTTTTCATTTTTTATTGCAAAATATTATTTTCACACAGTGGGAATTTGTTAGTTACAGCTGAAACCGAAACCAAAACTGATTCAAATGAGTTAATAAAAAAACATAACCGCCGTAATTGTAGAGTTCATTACAGGTAATTTAGCTATAAGAATTTTAAAAATACAGAAGATCTGTAGAAGTGTTTAATAGTAGGTAGCTACGTAGTTAGATATGTTAGACAATAGACACACAATAACTCAATGTCAAATACTTCCATAATTCTTTTTTCTAGACTCTTTCTCGATTCTAGTTTGTCCAGCCTTATTACCCAAATATGAAATGGCTTAAGCAATACTTCCAACATTTAGTTTACTCGTCTCTTTCTCCATTATAGTACTTTCAGCGTCACTCCCCAAATTTGAAATTGCTTTAGCAATACTTCGAACATTTAGTTTACTCGTCTATTTCTCCATTACAGTTCTTTCAGTCTCACTCCCAAAATTTGAAATGGTTTTAGCAATACTTTCAACATTTAGTTTACTCGTCTCTTTCTCCATTATAGTTCTTTCAGTCTCACTCCCCAAATTTGAAATGGTTTAAGCAATACTTCCAACATTTAGTTTATTCGTCTCTTTCTCCATTATAGTTCTTTCAGTTTCACTCCCAAAATTTGAAATGGTATTAGCAATACTTTCAATATTTAGTTGACTCGTCTCTTTCTCCATTATAGTTCTTTCAGTCTCACTCTCCAAATTTGAAATGGTTTTAGCAATACTTTCAAAATTTAGAATGTCATAGTCCCACTGGCTCCAGAGGTCACACGTCCACATAAAAATATGGTGCAATGTGGTTTCATCATGGATGTCATCCAATAATTCAAAGGGTAGAAAGAATCTTCCCAACACAATTCCTACCCCCGATGTTCATAATTGGATTAAAGAATACTCCCGCTCGCTTTAAAAATGGGTCACCGACATTTTTTCCACTCAACCGTATTGCGGGTGTTCTGTCGTGGGTGGAAACTTACGCTGGGGAATAAATCTATGCGTTCAGCCACAGCCCGTGGAGCATGAAAGATAATCAAAACAATTCAATTTTGTAAGGCAAAAAATCAACGCTGCAGCGAAAAAAATCAGAACCGGAATGCTCGATCATTGTTGTAAAATAAAAGTTGAAGGAAAAAATGACACAACGGTAAGTTAAGAAATATATAAGTAGTCATTGTCACTTGTATGTCATGAGGACAAAGATGACACAAGTATCTAATAACGGGGGTTTGCACGAGGCTCACATTTTAGTTAATTTGGAAGAATTCGTAATAATAATATTTTTTAAACTGTGATACCCACGGATGTAAGTGATTTATATTTTACATTAATAAAAACAGTAGCTATCTTACCATTACAATATTTTACGTAAAACGATTAGAAAATTTTATAAAAAGCTTTCAGCTCTAAAATTAGAGGTAAGCACCAGATTTTATTTTTCTAGTCTAGAATTAGTAACTTCCACAGGGATTCAATTAGATACATCTGAGATTTTAGTAATACTTTATCAGAAAATAGACCTGCTAGGGCAAATTCAACCGTAGGTTCGTCCGCTGTTCCACTCATTGAATATATTTGTATACGTCTTCTTCGTTTGCATCATAAAGAATCCCTCTTTATTTTTGCTATTGCAAATTCATCCGTAGGTCCGTCCAATACGCTGAGGCCGTGGGTCGTAAATTTTTGTACACCTTCTTCAGTTGCTTGGTTTATTATTTTGATTTATTTTAAGTAATGGAAAGATAAAGAATATACATTAAGCCATTCTGGCATCTGCACATATATATAAAAGGTAAAACTACGCGTAACGTAAATATAATAGTAAAATAACACTTTAGGTGTTTAACAAGAACTGGTTTTTCAGTAATTACAGAACATTTAATTGATACTAACTGGTGATAATCTGGCTTGTAAATAGCACAGACCATTAGGGAATATTTTAATTCCCTATGAAAAAAATTGATTGATCATTGAATTCACTCTGCAGGAGAAGTAACACTTATAAACTAGCCACCAAAATACATATAAACAGAAAGACTCACCAGAAAATAGCACTTGCAATTGAGTTCTTCTCTTGATCTTCAAATTCGGCGGCAGACGGCAAATCAGCACAATAATATATTTGCATTTGCACTAGGAGATTATAATATGTCACCAGCTCTCAAGAGAGTAAAATTGTTAATAATGATGAATCAGCACATTATAATAATACGCACAGCCACATTATTGTAACAAATTTTTTTGTCTTAAATAGACCTTTTTTGACAAATGAAACAATCCGGATGAATCCAACTGATCAATGCAAAGGTGACAGTAATTCGCTATCACTCACATGCAGAGCAAAATCTATCCAAAACTGACCAGAGATGTCTCTTTCGTCCATTACTTTCAATTTCTAATTTTAAAATTTAATTAAAACCAATTTCAAGTCGATTGCTTATCCACTAACCATACGTTTAGTGAAAATGCAGGAGTCAAAATAATACGTAAAAATATAATGGGAATATGCCTTAATAATTTAGAAGCATTAGAAATATCGAAATCATATAAAATATTTGCCAAATTTAAAACAAACACAACATTCCGATTTAAAAGTTGTCCCCTTCCCTTTCTATGTACCATTCTCCTTCCCCTCTTCTAGCCTTTTTCTTATGCTCTCTCCCTCTCTTATATGCTTAATCTTTTTTGGTTTACCTTATCTGTACTGTAAATAAATTAATTAAAGGCTGAGATCAACCGAAACCCGTCGACGAGTGCAAATCAAACAAAGGGGTCTTAATCAAGGAATCGTATTTCATTTTTATTTAATTAATAATTCTGTGCGCATTTCTTTTGTTTAAATTTTTGACAGAAAATTTTTCAAGATATAATGATGTTTAATTTGTGAACAAAACTATAATTTTTTTGTTAAAAATAAAATCGGAAATATTTGTTTTTCAAGGGCAAATGTCATACCGAGTGAAATATTTTATATTTTAGCAAAACCTACAATATAATACATTTAGCTAATGTGTTGAGCTAATCTAGACGTACCCGCTACACCAAACTAAACGGAGAAAACTTTCTTTTAAAAATATTGATAATTTATTAGGAATCTTATCAAATTATTCGTTATCCGGTTAAAAACTGAATTGCAGGCCCTTAACAAATGAATTGATAGGTTTCCTTTTAGTAAAATACCAATGAATTGTTATGATGTAGGAACACGCATTCCTAAAAATTGAAAATAAAAATCGAATTTCGTTATTATATATTATCAAGACAAACGCAGGTGTATGAACACGTATTCCGTCCTACAGTTTCGTTTTTAACCGAATTACCAATAATTTGAAGAGATTTTTTAATAAATCAGCAATATACATTAAACAACGAAACAAACGGTGCAGCAAATTCACAAAAAAATTATAGAGACAACATGTCATTGATACAGATTTTTAAAATAATTATTTATTAAACCTTGTAAACTGTTTGCCATTTATTTTTATTTAAGTGCAGCTTGTTTCGAAAAAAGTATATATTTCAACTATTTATTTATCAAATTGTTCTAGGTATCCATTACGGGTTAAGCCTTGTATTTAACATTCTAATTTATATTGAGCCACCTAAAGCTTGAACTAATAATCAATTAACGTTCCACGTATTTAACCTTGTACCGAGCAATGGGCATCTTGTAATACCACCCTTACTAGTGTAGTGGAGTGGTGTCGTGTAATAGCGCCTGGACGCGTTGGCCCAATTATTTCGGCAACATTGGCGCCGACTCGCCAGCGTGTGAACGCCGTAGTTGGGTTCAACGTTGGACGGTTAAAACGGTCTTGTCGTTTAGGCGACAAATAGAAAATGGCACACTAATCATTGTACAACATTTATTCGTCAACATAAAAATAAAATGAATATTCCTACGTTATCGTAATTTTTTCAAATAGTAAAAAAAACCCACTGAAAATACCCTATTCTTCGATGGTCATTTGATTTTTTTTCTTAATGTCCCAACTGCTTCCATCCGTCTGGAGACAGTGAGACTACGGCATCCCCAATTGGGGTATCTTGTGAGAATGAAGGTTGTGGAGAGGGGAAGAGGATGGGGAACAGATCGGAAAGGGATGGGAAAGAAAAAGGTGAGAAGGAGTACTTGACTATTCGGATCTGGTCGCCAAACACGGCTAAAGCCATTTCAAGTAACGTTTCTGGATGCTTGTATTACACCAGGGCAATAGAGAGAGTATCTTAAACTGTAACGTGCCGCAAGTGTGCTATATTTTATTTTTAAATGAATAAATTGTGAAATAACAGAAATTCTTCAAATAAAATTTAATTGTGCACGCCGGGGTTTGAACCCGTGACCTTTGGATAGCTAGTCGAGAGCCTTACCCTTCACCGCGGAGGCCATCAAATCTTAATGCATGTGGAAATTATCGAAGCCGCTAAAATTTATTTGGACAGCACAAATAATTAATAATCATCTTAATTCGTAAATTAAATAATCAACACGGTTTCCTCCGCTGAACTAGTATTGCTAACTGAAGCAACTGAATCTGTGAACGCTGTTAGCGGGTTGGCGCCAAGATCATATTTAATAATAAAAATGGTATAAATATACCATAAACAATAAATCAAATACAATGACATCAGAAAGTATAAAATGATCAGAAACTCTATAATGATATTAAAGTAAAAGATGCAGGTACACGCAAAACTTCTACGTAGACTTTCTAGGTTTAATTAATATTTATTGAAAATATATGATATTGTAGCCTTCTTGCAGTTAAATAGATCCGCCACATCTGATTATCTATTACTAACTTCATGTAATTTAGGTATAAGTGAGTATTTTCAATACTCAACCCTAGTATTGATACATTTAAACATTATTTTGGAACAAGTAGCTCGCGCAAGTACATAAAATTCATTGAGGTTAAGTAAATTAGGGCTGCCTATACTACCAATTACGATTTTGAACATTAATATTAGGTCGGAGAATTTTAATTATTTTAATTCTTTCATTAAAAAATTATTTATTTTTTCACGTCTTGAAGGCTTTTACATGCAAACATTACTGTAGGTAAGTTGTTCAGGAGTACGATAATGTAGGTACATTAAATTTATATTAGGTCAAGGTACAAAGGTCAAAAATCCTGACGACAAAGCGAGTCTAGTGACCTACATTATGTCGTTGACTGATAAAAACATATAATTGGTTTCGAAACCACTACCTCTAAGGCCAGAGCCTAGGATTATGCCACTCAACCACAAATATAGTAAAATAGTGATTTTAAATGTTTTTCTGCTAATTTCTCTAAAACATACATACATCAATATATTAATATTATCATAATTTGCATAAAAAATGTTTTAAAAAATTGACATTTTTTAGTTTGATAATTAGAGTATATGATAGAGATTTCATATTTATGACAAATAGAAAACAAAAGAGGATATAAAAAGCAAAGAGTTCACAAAAATACCAATTTTCTACGTATTTGACTTTTTACATAAGTATGAGTAGACTTACATTTTATTGGTCATGATTTAAAAGATATGATATTAAAGCCTTTTGTACCTAGCTTCTGTGCAGTTAAACAGATCCGCTACATCTGCGTACCTATTACTAATTTCATGTAATCTAGGTACAAGCGAGTGTTTGAAATGTTCAGTCTTAGAATTGTTACAATTAAAGAGGGTTTTAGTTCGAGTATCTCTTATGGGTACATGAAATTCAATGAGGTTAATTAAGTCAAGGCTGTCTACACTACCATTTACAATTTTGAACATAAATATTAAGTCGGATATAATTCTTCGATCTGAGAGTTTTAATAAATTTATTTTTTTCATTAAGTAATTATAGTTTATACTTTCAATGGGAATACCGAGTATAAAGTTAATGTGTCTTAGGAATTTGTGTTGAATTTTTTCTATTGAATCTGAATGTATTTTATAATGTGGGGACCAAATCGAGGAGTTATATTCGACTTGACTTCGAACTAAAGATGTATACAAAAGTTTCAAGGTTGAAATATTTCTGAAGCCTCTGGAGTTTCGAAGAATGAATCCAAGCATTTTCATTCTCTTATTGTTAATTGAGTTTATGTGAGATATAAAGTTTAATTTAGAGTCGAAAATGATGCCCAGGTCATTAATTTCTTCAACAAAGGTAAGGGTTGAGTTATTGAGTTCAAATGAATAAATAATTGGTTGACTTATTTTGTAAAATCTTATTGAATGGCACTTATTTATATTGAGATATAGTTTATTTAGAGTGCACCAATTAATTAACCTGTTTAAGTTATTTTGTAGACTGATACAATCTTCAACGGTTTTTACTGTTTTAAATATTTTTAAATCGTCTGCAAAAAGTAATACATTTATATCGTTATCAAATATATTATCAATATCGTTTATAAACAGTAAAAACAATATTGGGCCTATATGATGTGGGCACGAAAACCGGCAATAATTGAACAACTTAACTCAATGATTTCTTCTAAACCTTATTTTAATTTGATTCTATTTAATTTTTGCTTTCAACTTATACCACTTTTGTACTCAACTCTAATTCTATATACACACTACTCAACTTACTCAAAACACTACAACATAACACACTCACATCTGCGCAAATCGAAAACCATGCTCACCCCAGTGGACTTTTGGCTGCTGAGTGAACATAATAATATGTATTTTTTTTATTTTTTTACATATTATTCTATTTACTTGGAATCAAAATTGGATAGTAGTTTCTCTTTTACATGATGCATAACAACATTATAATTTTTTATCAAAACGCACGTGGCCTCCGATCCAAGACGAAAGAATTCTATCAAAACGTCCTGATCAACGAATCCGACTTAATATTAATTAGCGAGACGTGGTTAGTTGACAGCATATCCGATGATGAGCTGTTTGGTTGCCGGTATAACGTATATAGAAATGACAGAGATACTAATCGAACGGGTAAAACTAAAGGGGGTGGCGTTGTTATAGGTATAAAAAAAGACTTTAAAGTCCGATCTCAAAAGTCATGGACATCAGAAGCCGAGGATATATGGATCTCACTATTACTAAGACATTCAAAACATTGCATTTCAAATATTCAAATTTGTTGCTCTTACTTACCAGGAGTTAGTCCTAAGTTGTCTAATGCACAGCGTTTCTCTATTATCAATAGTCATACAACTACCATATCTGACTTAACTACTGAATTTCCAAATGACATTTTTCTAGTAATAGGCGATTATAATATGCCAAATGTGAGCTGGAACTCTACGTATCAGCCACGTAGTATTGACCTCTGTGCCTCTACCCTCCTTAGCTGCCTTTCGTTTTCCAATTTAACACAGTATAACGAAATTTATAATACTCACGGACGAATTTTAGATCTCGTACTTTGTAACACTCCAGTCATTGTCTCCGCGGCTGACTCGCCACTAGTAATCGAAGATGCACATCATAAATCTATTATAGTTGAACTAAATATTCCTCTCCCTGCTACCACCCTAAAACCCCAGATAGTCAAAATGTTCAATAAAGTTAACTACGAGGTAGTTAATGATGCTCTCAGAAACAGTGATTGGTCCATTGTCGTTAATGCACAGGACGTAGATGCTGCAGTACATTATTTTTATGGTATTATTGATGCCCTGATAGATGATCTGGTTCCAAAGAAAGTAATCAAATCAACCAAATTCCCAACATGGTATTCGGCGGCTTTAATTAACATAACTAAAGAAAAATTAAAGTTTTGTTCGTGCCTGGAAACGGTACAAGAATCCTCTAGATTACCTATCTTTCTCAATACTTCGCAAAAGACAAAAGAAAATTTCTAGTCATACTCATAACGCCTACATTGCTCGATTGGAATCAGATATACAAAATGATGTTAAAAAAATATGGAATTATGTTAAGACGCAAAGAAAATCTCCCACTATACCAGAACATATGACCTATCATTCGACAACGGCACACGATAGCAAAGAAGTTACAGACTTGTTCGCTGATTACTTCTCAACGGTCTTTAGAAATGAATTTCCAACACTCAATGTTAATAATAAGGAAGATCTTCTAAATAACACATTAATATCCTCAATTAAAATAAATGAAGAAATCACCTTGAAATACCTTTCAAAAATAGATATTAAAAAAGGACCAGGAATTGATAGGCTACCCGGAGTTTTTATACGCAACTGTAGTAAGTATATCTGTCTTCCGGTTTGCGCCATCTATAAAAAATCATTGAAAGAAGGAACGTTTCCCCTCAAGTGGAAATCAGCTGTTATCAAACCGATCTATAAAACCGGTGATAAGCATGACGTTAAAAACTACCGTCCAATTTCCCAACTTCCTATTTTAAGTAAAGTTCTAGAAAAAATTGTCTTTGATCAATTATACTCGGCTATTTCCACAATAATTACACCGAATCAGCACGGATTCATGAGAGGTCGGTCTACGACATCCAACCTGGCCCTTTTCATTAACTTCTTGCATAGCAAGATGGATGACAAAAAGCAGGTTGAAACTATGTACACAGACTTCTCTAAGGCTTTCGATCGCGTAATACACTCAATTCTTTTGAAAAAGCTTGTCTTATTTGGTATACACGGTGACCTACTTAGATGGATCAAATCTTACATTAGTAACCGTAATCAAGTAATCTTAATCAACGGTGTCTTCTCAAAATCTATCGAGGTAAAATCTGGTGTCCCTCAAGGGTCCCACCTAGGTCCGCTAATGTTCAAAATTTATATAAATGACATTGCATCATGTTTTCAAAATTCCAAATATGAACTTTATGCAGACGACATGAAAATATTCAAAGTTATTCGTTCTCTTTCTGACTGCGAAGCGTTACAGAGTGACCTAGATAGGCTTTGCAAGTATTGTAAAGTTAACTGTCTAGATATAAACGTTTCTAAATGTCACACTATGACATTCACCAGAAACAAACTCGTAATTAAGTACTCATATTCACTCAACAATGAACCTGTCATCTCTAAAACGGAATGTAAAGACCTCGGCGTTTACCTTGATAGCAAACTTATATTTAATAAGCACATTGACTCTATCGTTAATAGGTCATATAAAATGCTTGGTTTCGTGCTACGTGTAAGTAAAATATTCAATAATCCGCGTACAATTGTAATGTTATATTTCGCATTAGTCAGAAGTACACTGGAATATGCATCGCCTATTTGGAATCCGCAATATAAACTTTACATAGATAGTATAGAACGAATCCAAAACAAATTTATAAAATATATTACCCACAGATTCAACAATAATTTTGAGTGTACATTTGAAACTTTGCAGCGAAGACGAGCAGTAGCTGACTCAATATTTATACACAGAATTTTAAACAATGAGATTGACTGTACTAAACTTCTGTCCCTTATTAATTTTAACATACCTTTGAGACGTACACGACATACAGTTCTATTCCACACGCTAAATTATAAAACAAATGCAGCATCTAATTCGACAATTAACCGAGCTCTTCATACTCTAAATAATATTTGTCTTAACTCTAACATTGACATTTTTTCGGATTCACTGCCCAAATTCAAACGTGGCATCATGTCATTAATTTAAAGAATTCAATGCGCATACATACAGACACGCACACACACACAAACACTCACACATACATTACACACGTCACACACACACCTATAAACTACACAAGTCACCTGGTAATTAAGGAATAAACATACCACTTAGCAGACATTACAAGGAAACATATCATAGGTACACAACATGAAGTATTTTATTCCTGTATATTGTTTCATCTCTGTAAATAATGTACTGTTTGTTTCTATAATATAAAATAAATAAATAAATAAATAAATAATCGGGTTGACCAACGTTGGCATGGGGCCAACGTGTATAGGCGCTATAACATGTAGCTATTTGTACGCTAATCGGCTTAGACTTAAACTAATTAATTTGTTGGACAGCAGGACCCCTCGGCTGTACACGTGTACACTATACACGTGGGATGTTGTGATATGCAGGGCAGTCAGTAGAGTTTTATTATCACTAATACTTACTTGCTTGCAATTGAAATGGGTAAGGTTAGCTTAATTTCTCATCAATATTGAATTAAACACGTTTTTTCAAATACAAATCACATTTTTCGTTGTACTTCAGACCAATTTAACAATTATGGGGCTGACAGATTACGCTATGTGCGTCATGACTTTGCCTATTTCATCAAATCGCTCACCATATATTCCCATCGGGACTGAAATAGGACAATCAACGAGAATAGTCTGAAACAGATAGTTCGACTAAAAGCAAAAAACTGAGTGAGGGAGATTTACAAATATCGCATAATAAATTATTGCGCTCAAGACAAAGCAGGTCGTCTCAAGGTCACCCCTAAAGTTCCCGGCTTTCTTACGAAGCAGGGTGTTTATTGTTTAATAGAAGTACTTACCTTTATCCAGGCAGTAATTGTTGGATGAAATAATTTCATAGAATATTAATTTCATATTTTCTTTGTTCAAAATTATTTAACTAACCGGGTTCGTACGATTTTAGTTTGGAATAATTTCTTTTGAGACTGCGTTTTATTTTATAGTGTTACTTTTCACTACAAATATTCTTAAAATCCAGAGTATATTAAAATATTACTCGAGTAAGCTCACGTTTTTTCATAATAAAAGCAAAAGCTGGCGGCAAATTTTATCACAGTCGTCAGACATTTCAAACCAAATTTGAAATAATATCCCTTACTTCGTCGACGTATTGTACACCTAAAATAAAATAATAATTAAAAAAAAAACAAATTGTTTTACAAATTGAGATTATTATTTTGTAGAACTCAAGTCACAGCCATTTCCCAATCGAAGGTTTTGTCATTACTCCTCTTTTTTATGGGTATTGGTATTATGGAGCATTTTTTAAATGTAGGACAAAATAGGTTTTTACTGAAACCAATAATATAAATTACCAACGAAAAAAGGTATTAAAATTCATATAAATAAGCGAATTTAATAAATGAATTAAAAATACAGTGATATCAGTTTTAGCAGATAAAAGTTTGCTAAAATAAAAGAATAAGCAATTTAAAAACAAAGCATCCGTTTGTGTGAAATGGAGTGATAAAAATAAAGTATTCACATAACAATGCGATTAAAGAATAACGTTAAACCACGTAACGATCCGTATTTTTTATATCAATCCACATACTTTCTTTACAATGACAGCCGTCGAGTATTTTTTGGAAAGTCCACCAAAATTAAAAATGAACATCGCAACACTAACGTGTCACGTCAGAATCCATAGTTATAAAATTTTATATGTTTTTCAGAACCATCGGTGTATCCTCATACCCACTCGAACATTCCATTACATCGAAAAGAGAAAGGAGAATCAACTCTCACATTTCCAAAATAGCACTCAATCAATCATAGCAAAGTTCGGTGTCGAGATCGAAGTGTATTCCGTTGCAATGCGGGGGTTGAGAAAGATACATAATATACTTTGTGCACATCCTCAACTCGAATATCCTTTCGCTACACTGAACTTTGCAGTCTTGTCTGAGAATCCACTCAGAATACCAATTGGCAAGAATCAATCAAGATTCGGTGGATTCTCACCAATGATACAGAAAACACCAGATAAATCCTTGAACCGCGATTCTTCATATATCTTGTTTTTTAAAGAAAAATAATCCATGGCCACTACACCGAGTAAAATGAGTATTGCTAATTTATTAAAAATATCTTCAAATTATTAGCAATCCGGTCAAAAACGGAATTGAAGGCCGTTCCCTGATAAACTTATAATAAATTCGTAATATATCAGATCACTATAGATAGTATTTTACTAGTGACAGGTTGTTTCACAGAATTTGAACAATTCATCTAATTTCGAAGCTGATTTTCAAGTTCTGTGAAGGTTTTATTCAAGTCATGTTATTATATCATTATTGGCCAGTTGTTTCACAAAACTGAAATAATAAACAAAACCTGAATAGAACCTTCACAGAACTTGAAAATAACTTTAAAATATGATTAATCATTCAAATTTTGTGAAACAACCCATCCGAAATGTTAATTAGGAAAGATATTAATTAATTTATTAAGGGCCTACAATCCCGTTTTAAAGCGAATTTCTAAAAATTTGAATGTTCCAAAGATTCTTAATAAATTAAAAATATGAAATATTAATCATTGTTCTCCCCGTAGAAAGCTTTTTTTATGTTTTTTTCCTTATCTGGAATCTATTTTCACTGGAGTTCCGGATTTGATTTCTCTTATCGCTTCTTCTGTTTCTTCCATTTTGTGGAATAAAACAGATAGATATTTTAGATCATATCAATCATAACCGAATACTTGATGAACCCTTGACAGGATTATTAATTTATGCCTTTAGAGCTTTTACATAGAACAAGTCTTAATAAATTATGTTAATTAAAATCAGAAAAGTAATAACATTTTTTATCTCCGCCATACAATACAAATGTATACTATGATTGCACTATAATATATTATTGATATATTAACTTGATATTTTTTACAAATGTACACTCCTCTTCCATATATAAACAATTTTTTTAATGGAAAAGCATTATAAAACATAAAATGCAAAATAACCTACTGCAAAATTTAATGTTATATATATTTTTTTGTATTAGGCAATTCACCCTAAAAAGAGTGCTATGTGCCGTTAAAGTTAAGGGAGATGGTTATAATTTTATGGGAAATCTATACGGGAATAGGAAATCTCAAATATTGAAGTCATTCAAGTCTATGAACTTGTATACAACTGAGAAAATGCGAGAATTGTTGAGAGAAAGTAAATAAGGAATACTAAGGGGAGATTGGTGGGTGATTTTTATAAGTAAACGATAAATGCCTTTGAAAGATGAATGATTTTTACAATTAAAGAAAACATGATCAAGAGTCTCATTTTCCATGCCGCACTGGCAGAGTGGACTATCTAGGACCCGGATTTTAAACAAATGGGATGCAATGGAGCAATGACCAATTCTCATTTGATGTTATATTATGTACAAAAGTTTTGTTATTAAAAATAATAATTGAAAAAATAATGCTTAGCAAAAGAATATTAAAAAAATATATACATTTGGAAATATGCAGTTGTCCAAATCATTTGCGTGGTAAAATCATTGTTATAAATAATATTTTTTGAGGTGCCAGCCATTGGTGCTCCGCATTGGTGTCCGAGAGTTACCTCTCGACCACGGAGACTTTTAATAAGTTAAAAAAAAAAATAATAGTAAAAATGTGCGAAAAGCATTACTTTGCTGAATTACCGATACATCGTAGACAATCTAGCTTACTTTAAAGCTGTGCATCCTTTTGTAAAGGTATCCCTTAAATTCTTATATGCAGGTGGATGGAATTTTACTGAAGTTTACAACAATATTCAACGTAGGTTCATCCATGCAGTGAAAAACGTCTGCAATTTTTTTACGGTCAGTATAAATACCTTAGAGATACCTTTTACGAGCATGCTTCCATTTTATGTGAACATTTTGAAACGTTTGACAGAACTAAAACGTTTTCGGAATTTTTAGCCGTTATATTTGAGCGAATTTCGCCAATATTATTTTTAAGACGAAAAGTTCCGGTCGTGGAATTAATTGGTTTTCAGGTTGAGTACCAACTTGAAGCTTAATCTTGTGTTTGTTTCATACGAATAAATTAAAAGCAGTTCATTTTACTCGCATTTAAATATAGAATATTTACTTTAATCACCCGTGTTGAGGTTTAGCAATTTGAAATAAGTCTTTTCAATTTTTTTTCACATAAAGTTAATTAAGAAATGTGAAGATGCTAAATCAATTATTTCGGAATTTGTTTTAGAATTAAGAATAGATACAACATGAACTGGTTCGTTATTTTCTATACATCTCTAAGGAGTATGAACGACGTTCTACGTACAAGAAAATCCATTAAAAATGTACGGCGATGGTAGCGTAATGAACAAAATTTGTCAGAGGGACGCTTGGATAGTTTGAACATGTAGATGAAGAGCGGGTAGACAAGGAAAGAAGTGTCTTAAGAATAAATTATATGATGCGCACGTGAGCAGATGAAGAATTCATGGAAGCTCCGGGAAAATGTAGTATGATACAATATTTATTTATTTATTGTTTAGGAACATTTACAGACTATTAACATGAAAAAGTCATTAGATAAGCGCTGCAAAAAGCGTAGATGTCAACAGTCCACTTAAAAATGTTCACATCATGCACAGTTTAAGTATCATTATACACTATGTATTAACAGCAAAACGTGAACAAAGGCAAAAAAAAAAGATATTAAAAAAACATACACAGATCAACATATGATTCAAAAAACAGAAATAAAATATAGTAAATAAAAAAACATTCACAATCTATTGCTAATTTGCTTTTTAATATAAGCGAGACTATTTGCATATATATCTATGTAATTACATTCAATAGAATTGTCCTGACGACACAATCGAGACAATGGATTGAAGTATGCAATATTGTTCTTAAATAATTCTAGATGGAATATATTCTGACTCCTTAGATTACGTCTATTGGGAACTTTAATAAGAATAATGCTCAGACAATGAGTTGTTTCAAGTTTGTCATGAATAATTTTGTGTAGACATATTAAGTCAGCAAATTGTCTTCTTTTATCCAGGGTTGTATGAAAGAATGGTACTCGATAGTAATTAGTATTTTTAAAAATTTAAATTAAAATATTTTTTTTATTTTTACATTAACCCCGCACAGAAGGCCCCGGGTAAAATAATTTCCTTGAGGGCCTATGTCATCTTTGGGGATGCTGTGCGGAGAGTAAATTCTGAGAAGGAAAAAGGTATTAGGGGTGGGTGAATCTAGGGATCAGTGATTCCAAAAGTGGCGGACGAATGATCTATCTCACCGCTTCGGTGAAAGGCGATGGGTCAAGAGAGACCAGATGAAGAGGTCAAAGGGTATCCCTAAACCAGCTTCTCCCGATCTGGCACGCCAAGCAGTTGATGGGCGGGCGCATCCTGAACCAACCTGGGCACCCCTGTTAAATCACTTGGAGTGACCTATGGCAGAGGTGTAGGTTATTTAATAATGGTTTCAAACCCGCCCCCCAAATTAGAAAATTGGAATTTGACTGATTTATATCTATTTTTATATGCACTTTTTATCATTAAATTAATTTAGCTATGTTTGCCGTATAACAGACGTGCTTTACAACTATTCATGTTTATTTTTTTATCATTAATAACAAACCTACTACACATTGCACTGGAACTACTTACACTTTTTGAACATCTTTGTAGAACTTTCTATAATAAATTACACACGTGTATTTTACCTCCTTATAACTTCCATACTCTTTTTATTATGTTAACACTTATTATCCTACTTTGTACAACTCAGCTAAAATAAGGTATTAACATGTAAAAGCCTTTAAGGCGTGAATAAATAAATACCTGCTGTCAACTATCAATCAACTAACTCCAACAAAATTCAATTGAGGCGGGGACTTGAACCAGCGCAGATAACTAGACTGCTAATTGGCTTTGAACGACCATCTTTAAATCCAATTCAGGCGGGGACTTGAACCAGCGCAGATCACTCGACTTCTAATTGACTTTGAACGACTATCTTTAAATCCAATTCAGGCGGGGACTTGAACTGCTAAACGACCTTGAATGACTATCTTTAAAACCAATTGAGGCGGGGACTTGAACCAGTGCAGATCACTCGACTACTAAACGGCCTTGAACGAATATCTTTAAAACCAATTGAGGCGGGGACTTGAACCAGTGCAGATCACTCGACTACTAAATGGCCTTGAACGAATATCTTTAAATACGATTCAGGCGTGGACTTGAACCAGCGCAGATCGCTCGACTACTAAACGGCCTTGAACGACTATCTTTAAATCCAATTCAGGCGGGGACTTGAACCAGCGAAGATCACTCGACTACTAAACGGCCTTGAACGACTATCTTCTAATCTAATTCAGGTGGGGACTTGAACCAGCGCAGATTACTCGACTACTAAACGGCTTTGAACGACTATCTTTAAATCCAATTCAGGCCGGAACTTATACCAGCGCAGATCACTCGACTACTAAACGGCCTCGAACGACTATCTTTAAATCTAATTCAGGCGGGGACTTGAACCAGCGCAGATCACTTGACTACTAAACGGCTTTGAACGACTATCTTTAAATCCAATTGAGGCGGGACTTGAACCAGCGCAGATCACTCGACTACTAAACGGCCTCGAACGACTATCTTTAAATCTAATTCAGGCGAGGACTTGAACCAGTATAGATAACTCGACACTCGACTACTAATCGGCCTTGAACGACTATCTTTAAAATCCATATTTAATTTTATTTTGGAAAACCGACAGTTAATTTTTTTTTGAATGTACAGTAAAATATGTGTAATAATTCAACAAATTAAAGGTTTTCACTGATGTATCTGTAAATATAAATGCAAATCCGACTTGATATATAAGTTAACAGATATGTAGTTGGGTGCTTTTGATACTATTCTCAGTAAAATCAATTCTCCATAGATCTGTGCTCAACTCCATACCATGCATTTGTAAAATTGTCACCTCTGCGGTTGCCAACTGTCCCCTGTTGACTCCCAACTTGGAAGGAGTTTGTAACGAAGTATCCGCCTTAGAATCCAGCGCACTGCATTTCGACGAATCTTGCAATTTAACTTTTTTAATTAAAGTACCTCTGTTGTGTTGCTTGCCCTATCTCTGGGAAGGCTTTTCGAATGGCGACTCGGGAAATAACAAAACTGTGTAATGGATAAACGAGGTATAATGGCGCCTTTATCCTTCCCCTCCCCCCTCTCGAGAAACTCGTGTATATGAAAAAAGTTTTCCTTTGTGATACGGGTACGGAAGTCGGGATGGATTGAAGGATCCAGTGCGAGAAGTTAAAAGGCACATTATTTTGCAATTTACAAAAGTGAAGACGGAGTATTTATAAATTCAGACGTATCTTAGAGAAGCATATGCTTTTGATTTGGTCAAGGAAGTTGTGTATTAACAAAAGTGTATGCAGATTATTTAGAGTGAAATAACACAACTTAAAAAAAAGATTCAATTGCATACGTCGAGATTTGAACGGAGCTGACCACGGAGGCCGTCAAAATAATAATATGCAAAATTTATAGTGTTTTCAAGTATTCTTTCATAAATCGTTTTTTAGAAAATCGTTTGATACATAGTCGAAGCTTTGTAGCACAATATTTCATTTTTATATTTTTTCAAAATGGTTTATTCGCAGTCCTTATCACAATATATTCCTGTTTCGAGGTGGACTCTTTGTTGTTAAATGGGTGTTATATAATAATCTCCTCTGATTTCCACAAAACAAAATCCATTTGTGAATATTTAGACCGGTTTGAAGATGTTCGTATAAATTACAATAAAAAATAAGACAATTTTTTCTGTTTGTTGCGAATGGTTCTTGATCATAAAAAAGTCCCACTTCACAATAAATCACGGGACTTTAATTTAGACTTAAACTTTTATACAGGTGGCCAGCGTATAAAATAGTTAGGAGCGATGTGATTTCTCTTAGAGTCTCTGAATCTCTAAGTTGCTGGAAACCTAACAGTTAGCCCACCTCGGTTCTGAAGATGGAAGGGCAAACCTGTACACTAGGGACATCTGTTGGATAAATATATAATCTATCCCGTAATCGATTGAATTTTCTACCCTAGGCTCGGTTTTCATCAGACTTCCCTTGTATGTTAATGCCTCACTGTGATATATCAGAGCTGGGATCAGAACTTTGTTGTGGATCTCTAGCAAGGCTCCCTTTGATAACATATACGAGTACCTATCCATACTGCATTTAGTCCTCTTTTCATTGAATTTCCTCCGATAATCCATTTGTCAATGTCCTTATCAGCCATCCCGTCTCTCGTGAACACACTTCCCGAGCTTAGAAACTTGCTGCGAGGATTCACATTCAACTATATTCAACACCATAAGATTTTTTATTCCATTTGATGTGATACTCTAATCGAAGGTTGGATAATATCAAAGTTATTCCAAAAAACAAATTTTACTGCTATGTTCGTCCATGCAAAAATGTCCTTCAGTTTAATGAAATTCAAATAAAATTGGTAACTTATACAATAATTAAATGAAAATAACACACTTAGTTGACCCAACTATTTAATATAAAATACCAACATGTTTCAAAACAAATGGTCTTGCCAGGATACAATGTATACTGAAAATTAATGTATTATATAATAATAGAAAAATACGTAGGAACCTATAGACAAATAAGAATCTTTGAAGGTACACCCACCCTGTCCCACCCCGGTATAGGTGACTTATGGTCACCCCTTCGGAGCTCTCGCATGAATCTAATTTTTTTGAATAAACGGCTCTACAATTTATATAAATGAAGCTAGGCCTTCAATGTCCCCGCATACGGTGTTATGAAGCGGTATGCAAGCGCTTACAAGTACTAAACTAAGGACAACACAGAAAAATAAACAACAAAACAATCAAGTTCAAGTGTCAGGCAGATAGTTGGTGGAGGGGACCCACACTCCAGTACCTGTAAACACATAAAAGTAAAGAAAACAATAGAGTGACGGGGGAGTTTCGCCGAACCACGACTGGCAGTCCTGTTGAGAAATTGGTGGTGGTTGGGGCGACTGGTGCAGGTCAGGACTTCCACACCCCTTAGCCGACCACCCGGTGGTGCCCTGAAGAATCTATAAACAATAATTTTAATGAATAAGAATGAATAAGAATCTATAAACAATAATTTTAAAATAGCGTTGATTAGTTTTAGTGATTTATTTTTGGGTATTATGCCGTGTTGCGCTACCTCCTTCTTTAGCCAACGTTTCGGACAGCATTACAGTGTCCATTATCAGGGCAGATGTAAGAAGATTGACAATGCAATGCTATCCGAAACGTTGGCTAATGAAGGAGGTAGCGCAACACGGCATAGTACAACAAAAATAAATCACTATAATACTCTCCATAATCAAATAATCTTCAGAAATAAGTTGGTTATTATTAAAAAAAAATAACAACGTTAATATATATATATATATTTTTTTTTTAATAAGATTATCATTTTTTTATTTATGAGAATAATAGAATCATTTTAATTAATAACTTAATGGAAATAACTACGGGTACTGAGTATTAACTGCTTTCTGTGAAAATCCTATTCAAGTTCTGTTATTAAATCATTATAGGCTAGTTGTTTGACAGAACTGAAATAATAACAGATCTTTCACAGAATTTGAAAATTAACTCTGAATTTTGAAGAATCGTTCGAATTTTCTGAAACAACCCGTCCTTAGATAAGTAGCCCACTTTCAAAGTGAATAAATAACAGTTATTATTTGTTATTTTTTTGAATAACTATTTTGCGCTTTGTTTTACGATTTAATAATAACTCACTTTTTATTCCTATTTTGCTTAGCCACTTAAACCATGAAAATATTTAATCTTTACTATTTTTTTCTGTGGAAACAGTCCGAGAGCTTCAATGAACAAAAGCCTCATCCAAAAATAACAACCTTTGTTACAGTTAGACATTTTTCCAAATGAAGGAACTGGAAATAATAATAATTATATGGGAAGCTTGTTCCCAAAGTAAACTGAATTTCCAAAATTCCCTCGGTGAAGCCACCGGTGTTATCCCAACCATATTATCTTGTTGAAAAGATCCTATCGCAATTTAATTTATGGGAATATTATGTAAATTTAGAAAAGCAACCATAAAAGTTTAAAATAATTTATTCTAAGCTTTTTAAATTTAAGTTTAGCCAGATGTAACTATTTCACGGTTATAAATTGATTTAAATTAGGACGTAACATTTTAATTTTGTTTTGAAGAGTTAACAAGTTGAAAATTTAACATGTCCAATGTCCATTTGTTACTTGTTTTTTATTTATTTATTTTCTACCGGTTTTTGACACATCAGTGTCAATCACTAGCAATCATTAACATTACTTAAGGCGACATAAGACTCTAATAACGGGGGTTTGCTCAACGCTCACATTTTAATTATTTCTGATGAACGTATTACTAACTTCTCAAATGTTTCTAGAGCGATCCCCACGTTTGTAAGTTATTTATATTAAAGACTAATAAAAACAGGACCTTACCATTTAAATATTAAAAACTATAAAATTGGCGGTAAGCACAAGATTTTATTTTTCTAGACGATGAATTAATAACATCCCGAGAGATTCTTCTAGAAATATTTGAGGTTTTAGAAATACGTTCATCAACAATAATTAAAATAAACCCCACGGAAATATCGATTTTCTAGACCTGCTAGGGCAAAGTCGACCGTAAAAGTCCGTCCGTTACGCCGGGCCGCACGCCGCATATTGTTTTTACACGACTTCATCACTTATGTCGTAAAATTCCAACTTTATTTTAGAGATTTGATAGGGCTAATTCAATAGCAGATCTGTCCAATATCCCAGGGCTGCGTATCGTATATTTTTGTGCATGACTGATTCACTTAGGTCGTTAAGATTCTGGCCTTGTTTTAGGGTATTGTCTCGTCTTAACTTAAATATTAGGCAAGTATAGAATGATTACATTTTAATATATGGAGGTAGTGGGAAGGGTGATTTTGAGTTAGGGAAAGGTGGGAGGTGGCTATTATTTTAAAGTCTAAAAAGAAAATCTGAAATTGACTAGAAAATAAAAAATAATGCTAATCTCTTAAAAATCTAAAATCTCTTAATTTTTTCACATTTGAACCGATGAAAATATTTGAATGCAGGGTTAAAGACCGGTAAATTGTTTATCGGTGGCGGTCATGAATGCATTTTTTGAACTTTGATTCAATACGATAATATTAGTGTCGAGATGCTAACATTTTACCTAGTGTAATTCGATGTTAAAGGCGGGTAATCAAGAATAAAAAACGCCTCAACTCCCGTATAAAATACAGCGAGGGTTGAAAAAAAAAACGTTGACTTTTTGAGACTGATCATCGGTGACCCTCGAGTCATGTTCACAGATTCGATGCGTTTTTTAGAGACCTGAAAAAATAAAACTTTGAAAATTGTTAAAAAAATGGACTACAGTTCCTCATTATAATAGTCGAGTTAATATATAATGAAAACTTGCTGTAATGAATGCAGAAAATAGCGTCACCCCACAAAGATAGATAATGGTACTATACCTTCACAAGTGTAGTTAAGGCTGGCCGCATACATACGTTTTTCGTATTCGATTTCCGAATTCGTTTTCCGTATTCGGACATCCGAATGCACGGAATCAGTAGAAAATACATTAACTGCCGCACACGTTCGTTTTAGTTCCGAACGGAACAAATTCCTTACGCACGTTCCGAATGCCAGCCGGCGCGTTCGGAGAAAACGAATGGAAAAAACCTAATGACGTCATGTGGAACGCAGCTATTGCATACAGTTTGTTTGTGCCGACGCAAACGTACGGAAATTTCCATTCGTAATTCAGTGTTGCCAACGGATCTTGATCTAATATCGCCGTTTCTCATACATAAGGTAGCGTAAAGTAGCCGAATTTGCTGTTAGGTGGGACATGTTTAAAATTGATGTTTTTACGTGAAAATAAAAAAAAATTCGTGGGGGGGGGGGTGGCTAGAGAATTTCAAAAAAATAAAATTTGTCCCCAGAAAATAAAAAAAATTCATGGGGAGGGTGGCTAGAGAATTTCAAGAAAATATAAAATTTGTCCCCAGAAAAATAAATTTCATGGGGGGGGGGGGGGGGGGCTAGAGAATTTCGGGACATGTTTAAAATTGATGTTTTTGAAGTAGCTTAATTGGCGACCAGTCGCCTTTTGGATTTTTTCGGCACCGATTCTCGCTCTGAGTAGCCTAAATGGCGACATATCGCCCTTGTTGGCAACACTGGTTCTGACGTTTATACATTCCGAATGAAGAAAAACGAACGTTTGCGCTAGTCTCACGGAATTCCGAATACGGAAAACGAATTCGTAAATCGAATACGGAAAACGTATGTATGCGGCCAGCCTAAGTGTGGCGTAGTGTAGTGTAGTGTAACCAAAGATATTAGAAGAACGAGATATGCTATGTTGTCCGTCGGACCGTAGGCGAAGTACTACCTAATTAGGGTACTTTGAACGGTATCGGGACCTGTACGCACAGAAATCTGTTCTATGTATTAGTGCGGCTACCTTAGCGTAAGCGAAGGTGTGCAGTAGTATTGGTGAACAAAACCGGCGACACTCGGCAAAAGAATTCCACACAGTACGAACTGCTCATAGCACATCTCGTTCTTCTAATATCTTTGAGTGTAACACTACACAAACAAACTTTTTGTAGTTATTTATTTATTTATTTATTTATTTATTTATTTATTTATTTATTTATTTATTTAAACGCCCATTGGGCTTTTACATACATTGTTATTAGTGTTATTACATTAACTATGTGACATTGAAAAGTTTACGTACATATATAAATAAAATAGTTATTATATCTGTAGTACATAAATGTTTTACAAATAATACAGAATACCATTATGGAGAACAGTTTTTTTTTTCTTTTTTTACTTACTTAGAAAAATAAATGGATTGAAATTAATCAGCATTTATAGGGACTTAAAATCATATTCGAATTGTTATTTAAATTACAATATTAATTTGTAAAGTTAAAACATATATATTAAAGTTAAAAAGTCATAAAAGAAGTCATAAAAGAAAAGAGTGAAAAAACAGAAGCTAAAAAATGGGTTTTTTACTATGGAGTGGAGAAGTCATACATATCAGCAAAGTGTTTATGTAGATTTCGTTTGAGCACTGCTACGGAATCTCTAAATATATCAACAACATTACAAAATTTATTACCAAAATTTTGTATTCGATTTAACGATATGTGCGCATGATAATTAGATTTGAAATTGTTACAGAAAAAGGTGGAATTTTGTCTCGTATTTTTGGAAGGTACAAATAATTTTATTGTGGTAAGAATTTCAGGGCTGTCGATTCTATAATTAATAATTTTATTTAGTAGAACAAGGTCGGAGATAATTCGCCTATCTGATAGCGTAATCAAATTTAGTTGATGCATGAGTTGGATATAATTTATATTTTGGATTGGAATATTTAGTTTAAAGTTAATAAATCTTAAAAATTTGTGTTGTACCCTTTCAATATTGTTGGAATGTACTTTATAAAACGGGGACCAAATAGGCGAATTATACTCTACTTGACTTCTTACTAAAGATGTGTACAGTGTGTTCAAACATTCTAGTGACTTGAAGTCACATGCGGTTCTACATATAAACCCAAGCATTTTTAGGGCTTTATTTGTGATTTCATTTATATGCGGATTGAATGTTAACTGTTCATCAAATATAACACCCAAGTCCCTGATTTGAGTATAAAGCTTGTATATAAAGCTTCCTCGTCGATTTAAAATGAATACAAAAGGCATTAACCTCAGAGATTAGATATAATTTAGCTTGCTTTTGTAAACAAAATAAGGCAGCACAGGTAAAAGCAGGGTCTTTGTAATATATGGCACCTATCGATTGTATCTATTCCCCCCGAAACAGTACATCAAAATTAATTTGATGGCAGGTCGCTGGGGTTATCAAAGGGTTGCTCTGATTTCTCCCAGGGGAAGGTTTAGCAACCGACTTTGAGATATTTTAATTTGTAGACTGGAAAACTTTTATATTGCTTTTTAATGAAAGTTTTAATTAATCCGTTTTTGTTAACCCAGATGGTGTCGGTGGGGAGTTCAGCTAATTGATTTGGGTATTTTTAAAAATTTAAATGGGCACGGAGATTAAAACCGGCAGATGTAAACTAAGTAATTAGCAAACCGTCTAGCCATTTTTTACAGGAATCGACAGATTTCATAACTTTTCTAAATCATACACCATCTTTACAATTATTTTGTGTTTTTTGTATGTTTCTGACTGTTAACTAAAATTGAAACATTTTGATGGCTATTCCACATCGCAGTTCCTACTCGAATTGTCATTTCCCTTGTTTTGTTAATTTCTTCAAAGTCTTTTACACTAGAAGAAAGAAGAATTAAAAAAAGACTCCAATGCCAGGGTAAATTGTTTCGTGGTTTTGAAGTTTTGTCGTAGCTGAGAATCGAATAATCTCGTGTAAGTGAAAAGTCCGTAAAATAGAGCAAATATCACCAACAAGTACATTATTGTCATGAAGTGATTGTAAACAGAATTTGTGTTGTGAAAATCTCTAACATTAATGGTGCGAATAAGAACTATAAGTGACCAGCAGGACTCCAAAAGAAACAAACATCTTCAACAGGTAAACGCTTCCTTTCCTCTCTCCTCGTATTTCCCTGTGATACATGTCTAACTATTAACATAAGGGCTCGACTCAAGAATTAAATTAATTTCATCATGCTGAGGGTGGTAAATATCGCCCTGGTAAAAGTAGCTTGAAATGGTTTTAGCCGGATTTGGTGACCAGATCTGAATAGCCAGGTAGTTCACCACCTTCTTCTTCCCCATTTCCTCCCTCGCCAGTGACTTCAGTCTCACATCATGCCCGATTGAAGATGCCATAGTCTCACTAGCTCCAGACGGTTGTGAGGAGTTGGGACTGTTGTGTGATACTCACATAAAAAAACTTGTTTTTCTGGAGTGTACCCGATATTTTTTTCTCTCTAGCGATCCGCTGAACAAGTGAAAAAGGTTGAAGGGATTCTTTCTTAATCTGATATTATTATTACGCCAACGTCTAGACGGTTTCGGCTCTCTGATTGGTCGACTCCAAATCTTATGTTTCGGGTAAATTCCGCATACCGTTTGCGCAAAATATCACGCATTCGTTCCTTGAAAATGTCAATCCCTCCTTTACCAGCCGCTGAAGTAGTTTCCCTATTGGCCGACAGAGCGCACCTCTGGCGGCATAATAGTGAATAATTTTATTTGAAATAATCCTTAACAAATACAATATCATCCATTCAAACTACCAAACTACCGTTTTAATACGCATTTAAAAAGAAAACAAACATTTGATTCAACTTAATGACAGTAAAACAACTCTTTGTATGAAAGATTTATAAAAATATTGATATTCAATATTATTTACGTAAATAATAATTTCGCACCATTTTGACAGAACACCGATATGAAGTTCGCGCATAATACGCGTTTGTTTGTAGGAAGTTTAGGCACTGCCAACCCAATAAAAAACATGAAACACAATCGGAAGCTAGAAACGCTTCGTTAATTGTAAAATTAGCCAACAAATATCTAAGCTGAAATGTACTTATTTGTATAAAATATTTACATGTAGGTATAATAAAATTATAGTTTGGGTTAGGTTAGGTTGGGTTATTATAGGTTAACTGTTGTTAGTATCACTTAAACTGGGCGAAACCCAACTAAATGCCTCCCGCATGGCCTAGCAGCAAAAAACCCGCGGAGCGGAGCGGATTTTCAACTGCTAGTATCGATGATAACGGTAGCGTTTTTAATGGAAATTCCCATTAATTAACTATTGCGACTGCGACGCATACAAACCCAAATTTTTTTTTATGCTTGTGTAGAACATTAAATTATAAAGAGGGTAATGAAAGCACCATAGATTAAACAAAAATGAAAGATAGTGTGAAAGTAATAATATTCTTGGAAGTACCTAGGTGTCATAAATAGATAAACGCCGAAGACAAGGGTGACAATTGAGGGTTAGTACCTATTTATAATATGTAAAAGGAACACGAATTTTCAGCCCCAAATTATTCCAGATTCTTGATGATTTCGATATTAGAGTTCATCTTGATTCACGTTGCTTATTTAATTCATTCCTTGTTAAATTATGTACCTGATATAATCAATTATCATATCGGAAACGGGAAACAGTTAGGGATGAGTTTTGAAATATATAGTATTCGACACTATCACCTCAAATGCCGGCCGACTTATTGACGACTTATTGCGAATTGTATGCGATTCAGTTTGTGATTTTATTGTGGACTGTAATCAATGTCTGTTGATTCAAATATTATTGTAACTGTAGTTAACATTTAGGATCGGAAAGGATTTTGATTTACCCTTGGTCTTATTGATCGATATTATGGACTTCTGGGAAACTGTGTGATCATCGCTGTTCAAGCTTCCGTAATACTCTAATTAAACGCACTGATAGAATTCTTTGTGTTTACAATGCATAGGTTTTCTTAACGGTCTAGACATTGTAAATCAATTGTTGCAAATTTCACTGATGTAGGTTCTCCACATTATCAGACAGGGGCAGGGAATTGCGTGGGGGAATGCAGGAACGTATGTTAGAGGGAGATGCATACAGTCACGTCAAGAGTACCATGAAGATGATTTCTATAGAATTTCGGGGATAAGAGAACCAATCAAAAATATAATTATATTTGGGATCAAGGAGGCAGCAATGTGGACATATTTCCCAGGGGATGGGAAAAGAATCGGAAGGTGGATTCTGTTTACTGTGTCGGAGCTTCATCATATTTTTAAATTTCCCGAAAGGAAAGAAAAGAAAAGATGAAGAGTTATTGTGCAATATTAAGGTGAGTTTGTTCTTTTTTAGTTTGTATCGAAGTCATGGATGCCTTTGACCAACAGTTATAAGGAGAAAGTTATGTGCTAAAATAAAACGTTTTACTTACTGTTACACTTTATACACAACAATCATATAAATATTTTATTCAACATTCAAGTTTAGTTAACATTTTATTCAATTGATAAACGACCTTATAACCGTAAATACCTTACTAATTGAAACGTAAAATAGAAACTGACATAAAATAGTTCATGGAAAGATACATACGATTTATAGATTGCTTATCCAATGCTATGTGAAAGGTCTATTTAAGGAGAGGATAAAATGAACATGGGTCTTGAAGAGACCCATGTTGTAGGAGGGAGGAAGCACAGAGGCCGGAAAATCATTCCAAGCCAAGCTGTTGAACTCTGAATAATTTTTATTTGCACCCGACGGGATTCGAGTAGGTGACTTCTTAACCTATCGACCATGGAAGTCATATCTTGTTGGAGTATTCACGTTATGAAACAAATTTTCAACAAGAAGAAACATTACGAACTTATCTATTCCAACCTAATATAGTTTCACCAATAATATCCCTGATGACCTAACGTTTAGGTCACCATTTAGATCCTGATCCTGATCCTGATCCTGAACTATTCCAGGAAACCTAAATTGGATGTTGACTTTCATAACTTAATTTAAAGTGAAAGTTGAAAATTCAAAAACATATAAATACCATCACTTTCATATAAACGCTTTTATTGGAAGACTACAGCCTGGCCTTATTTATTTATTTATTAATTTATTTATTAATTTCAACGCCCTGGTGGGCTTTTACATAACATGTTTTTTACATAACAAGCTTTTACATAACATAACATACAGAAACATTTTTAAATGGAAAAAGATAGACTATAAAAATAAAAATAAAAGTAAACATAATATGAAAGGTAAGTAGGTGGATAGATAAGTTAAGGTAGAGTTAATTCATTGCAATAAAAGAGAGATAAACTAGTAGGTATGTTAACAATTACAAAATTACATGTGAATGGCTAAATGTGATACGTGACAAAATTTATTTATTTATTTATTTGTTTGTTCTCGCCTTGACGGCTTTTACATGCAAAGTAAATCATACAAGAGCATTATAACAAGTATATAGCATCATGAGAAGTATAACATGGTAAATAAAATAATAAGCTGAGCATGAAAGACGTAAGTAGGCACAACACAGGTAGGTATTAGTATACGATAAGTAAATTGTATATTGTATAAAGGAGTTCAACCAGCAAATACTTATTTGGGCTCAGGCTACAGTACATTCAGCAATTATAGTTGTCACAATAATACACAAAACATAATTACAAACATACTCGAAGCATACCGGTTGGCAGTGGTGTAAAACATTTTCTAGCGATTTATAAAAGTAGGTAATATTCCTGTAATTTAAAATATATAATTTGTTTTTTTTTGCTATTATAGATGTACGTAAGTTTGTTATTATTATGACAAAAATAAAAGATACACAACAATTACATACAAAAAGAAGTAGGTATTATGAACATAGTTAAGAGTATTAAGTTTGTTATTGTTAACAATCAACAGGATTTTTGCTTAATATCTGCATACATATACGCTTTTTAAAGGAAGCGATGTTTTTATTAAAAAATATTAAATATTATGAGAGTCAATCTACGATAAGAAAGATAGACATAAAAAGGATAGAGTATATTATTTTACTTTCAAACTAGATTTTTTCGTTCATTCACAACACATGCCTAAACCATCTAATCATTCCTCTTTCTTAATCGTATTCATTACACTTAAATCAGTCGTGAATTAATTGCGAATCTCCATATTTTTCACAGGTTCTTACACGGTTTTTCTACACGTACGCCTCAGGAATCTTATTTTTTTTCATGAATCTTTTGGTATGCTGTGGGGATGGATTTTTTTAAATGAAAAGAGTAATCAAACATAGTAATTTCTGTTCTCTGTAATGATGTGCATTTGTTATTTACTTCCTAAAAAATTTCACGTTAATTGAATTCAAATTTGCTTTGAATTTAAGTGTCAGTTTCAAAGTTGCAATCAGTTGTGTAAATAATAATGCAGACAACAATAGAGTAGTTACCAGAACGATTTTATTTAATGAATTAATGTGGCTTAGTTCAAATTGTGCATTTCTTTTGTTTAAAATTATAACAGAAATGGTGATTTTCAAGTTTAATAACCGTGTCTATTCGAAAGGTTATTTTTTTAGAAGAATATTGACGATATTTGTTTTTGGCATTGATGAGAAGAGAAATCCTGGGGCAAATATTTAATAAAAACTTTTAGCCTCACAATCCAACAATTATAATTTATTGCGGTTTTTTACAGGTCGGTTACTGAGAACAGAAAACTTGTATTACGAATAATGATTACTATAGAAGAGGTAGTGAACTCGGATTATAAATAATACAAAAAATTGATCGATTACCTTCTGCTATTTTATTTCCTATGTAATTTTTGAATTTTTTTTTTTTTTTTTAAATAAAGACAAACATTCCCGGGTTACGAATAACCCAACAATGTTTGAAAATCTCCTACTACCACCACAGAAAGCCGAAAATGTTGCTTGTGTTGTGATGGAGGACTTAGCCAGCCGAGGAATCGAACACGCGACGCTCGGGTGAGACCCAAGCGCTATGCCCACTCAACCACTGACCGGTCAAATTTCTTTCCAATATTCTCTGTATGGTGTACGTATATTTTTTTTATTGTTGATACATTTTTTTTTTTACAATATTTCATATTTCAATTCAGTAATGTTGGCCTCACTGGGTTGTTTACCCGTGCTGAGGCCCCCATTTTATAATTTAAGAATTTATATATTTAAAAATAAAAGAAAAACAACATTAGAATAAAGATAAATTTAAAATAAAAATAAAGATTAAAAATAAAAGAAAAATATCAAAAGAGAATGTAAATCGGCATTTATAATGATATATGTGTTTGTGCGTGTTGTGTGTTTTATATATTTTTTGTGTTGCGTGTATATGTTTTATTCTTTTATGTTATAGAATTTTGGTATTATTGTCTTTTTGTTCTTTAATCCATTTTTTTATTTTGTGTTTGAATTTATTTTTATTTTCCTCAATTTTTGTTTCAAGTGGAAGACTGTTGAATGCTTTAATAGCGTGGTATTTATGGTGTCTTTGTCCAAAGGTAGTGTTTACCGTCGGAGTTTTTATGTTTTCTTTGTACGCTTGTCTGACCGGTCTATTAGTGATATTTTGTGTTTGTTGGGGTTTGTTTTTTTGGTCGAAAATGTAGTTTAGTAGTGTTTTAACATATAATTGGCGTATATCAAGTACGTCACAGCTTTTAAATATTTGGTCTGTGTCGGTTAGTTTATGTTTTTTGAGTATTACCTTTAATATCGTTTTCTGTGCGATTTCTATTTGAGCGATAGCTGCGTTTGTTGCTCCTCCCCAAGCAATTAGGCATTAGGATGCCAATAGACTTGATGAAAATGAAAACAATAAATGTTGCTGGTTTTTATTTTTTTTTTTTTAATTAAACTTCCGATTTAGTTGTCCGGGTTAAATCTTCCCCAAAGGAAAAACTTAACCCTTCCACTCACTTTTCCACAAATGATCATCTAGTCAATCAACATTATGTAAGTGCATTATATAAGCAAAATAAATACAAAACAATACAAGAACAACACGTCAACTCACCAGAGATCAAATGGGAAAATAATTCACCGACTCCAGATATTTTTCATATCAGAGGGTTTGGCTCAGTAGAACTTCTAACAGGGCCTATAAATCCTACTGATCCCTCAACATAAATATTTAAAAAATCTTTTGTTATCCTACATGTATTCAAAATGACCGACTTTTGCATCTTTATATATAATTTTTTTGATAGATCTAATACGCCTAAATTTTTAATTAGAGAGCTAGGTATAATGAGAATTATATATAAATATATATTATAATTTTAATTATTTCTATTATTTAACTATTTTCATTTTTCAGATTTGTTTTTCTTTTACGTGAGTTCAGACAGCATGGAAGATGGAGGGAAGTAATCGTATTGTTGAAAAGAAATAAGAGAATGGTTCGTCTTTCAGAGTTTGCAATAATTTTAATTAATCATATTTCTTCCCTTCGTAATGAACTGCTTCACAATGGAATTTAAAGAAGAAAAACACTTTGCACTTTGCGATATTAAAAGCGGAGAGCCATTAGTGAAATGACTGGAAAATGGGGAGGTTGGTGAATAGTTTGTTATTTATGATCTCCACGACTGCATTCATTGGTATCAAGAACTACAATAATGATAATTATTACTAGGTTAACCTGTCAGCAGCGTCCATTTACAAAATTTTATTTATTTATTCGCTATCGGAAAATGCACGGTTTACATCTTATCAGTATGTAAATGTATAGTAAGTATAAAGATAATATAAAACCAATTACGGATTTCCCCCTTGTGACTTTAACTCTAATAAGACAACATATAAAAAATAAAAATAATTAAATTCATAAGAAAATTACACAAAACAAAAAATCGCTCACCACAAGTAAGAAAAAGCTTATTCTGGTGGTAATTGAAGAAGTCATATTAAGATTATATATTCTTAACTATACATGGTGTCCGAAAACTTTTAGTACAACTGGGAAACTGGCAAGATCGATCAGTGGAGTCAATTTCGTGGTATTACTTTTTGGTTTGAGCTTTCGTTTTCTAGTAAATCAAGTCTAAAGGTGGATATTTTTAAGATTAAAAAAAGAGTCGCTGGGAGCTTAATACCAGCTATTCATTGTTTTTGTGTTTAATTCGTAGAACTCCTTTTAATTTTTTTAAAAATTTAATTAAAATCAAATTTAATAATTAAGTATTTTTTGGTTTTTGTTATTGTTACAGCTGTTTCGGCTTTCAAGGCCATTTTCAAACTGTGGTTTAGCCACGTTCAGACGACTTATTAATATGATTTTGTTTTACCTCCTCCCAAATTTGAAATGATTTTTTACCGGTTTTTATTTTTTTTTATTTTTTATTATCAATATAAAGTTTTTTTACAGGTTATTTTTTTTCGAAGTCTGTCTCACTAGGATACACCTGTGTCGAGACAGACGTATTTGATACATAAATTAATGTTTACATATTTTTTGATACATAAAATATTTCATTACATTAAATGACATTGTGAAAAAGATAAAAAATAAAAAATAATAATAATAAATGATAAATTTGTTAATCAGCATCCAGTTGGAGTACATACTTATGAAGGGATTTTTATAAAATCTTTGATCTTGGATCTGTCTTGGCTGATGATCCAAGACTTGATGTCTGTTTTATATTTAAAAAAAAATTCGTTCAGTCTAATGGCTAGTGGGAGAGCATTATATAGCCTTGTTGCAAAATATCTAAAATTTCTCTGGCCAAAAGTTGTTTTAGCGAAAGGGATTTGTAAGAAATTATGTCCTTTGGTTCTAGTATCACGAGCAGTTTGGATATTGTCAAAAGTAGTTTTGTGTTTGAAGAGGTATGTTAGTATATTTTTGGCATAAAGTTGCTTTATGTCCATAACACCGATTTTCCCTAAAGATTTCATCTGAACTGCTTGTGATTGGTAGTTTGAGGATAATCTTTATTATAAGTTTCTGAGCTTTAGATATTGGATCAATGGCGGTAGCGTTTGCTCCTCCCCATGCTATGATACCATACTCTATTAAAGATTGACAAAGTGCATAGTAGATTGTTTTGAGCTGGCTTAGGTTGAGAAAGTTGCGAGTTTGTCTAAAAAGGTTTTCCCCACATTAATGTATTCTTAATTGTTCAATAATGATGTAGCAGTTATTAATTTATTTAAATGTGTTATATTGTTTAGGTTTTGTGAAGATACTTAGAAGCGGGGAATAAATAATTTTCCTTACTTTATTAATTAATGTTATTTTAGGGTCATTGGTTCTTTTATTGATTTATAATTGTTCAAGTAAATTTAATCTAAGGCCCTTTCTTTCTATGTACAAGGGTTTAAGTTTATTGTTGTCAAGCGGGTATTGATTATTTATTAAGAGATGTTCTGCGAATTTTGAAAAGGTGCTTTTATTATTATAACATCTTATATGTTCTTTGAATCTAGTTGAGAAAGCCCTTCCCGTCTGTCCGATAAAAGTAGTGTTGCAGTCATTTTTAGAGTTTTTAAGGTTTGTTCCTATGTTATTATTGGTTTTGAAAGCTATATTTAGACCGCATTTTTTATAAAATAAAATTAATTAATTAATTCATCCGGCAAATAATAAAAATATACAAAAATTTGCATGTCTCGACTTTATCGGTCCAATATTGTACATTCTGTGGTCTAGAAGTGGGAACATGAAATCGTATATTATTTGGATGTCCCTCTCTAAACAAATATCCTCTCTTCTATCAAGCTTTATTTAAAATTGCCTTCTCGTAGAATGTACAATCTGAGAAGTCAATTATGTGAATTTTAAAAAGATTAGAAAGAATGGAAAAATGTGCAATCTTCATTCGAATAAGTGAGGAATTGTTGGAAACACGGTTTTGGTGACTTAGTACTTTGTATGAATGCATTGCAATCTCCCTTGGATTGATCAACAACGTGCCAATACTCAAACCAAACATTGCGGGATCTTTGAGAATGGAAAAAATGTCAATTAGGGGAATGTGGTTTAAGAGGGTAACAATAAGGGTAGATGCTTCTTGTTTTGCCAAGAAATCCGTAATACCCACAATGAAAACACGCCCAGGAATCCGAATCAAAGTTACGGTTTGACCAGAACTTTGAATGGAGGCTATCAGCACATCTCACTTCTTTCATGTCTGAATTCAACTCCAATTTTCCATGTCATTTTGAAATATGCCAATTTAAACAAAATTAATATTTAAATTAACCTTTCCTCACTATTTAATTTGAAATGATAGCCTAGAACGAATAGAATGGAAAGCCAACAAAATTGGATTTTTTTTTCTGCGATGAAGATTCACCAGTTTCCCGCTTGTACTACAAGTTAATATTTAATTCTGAAGCAGCAAATGTATTAAATGGTGAGCTTTGGCATTATGAAATTGAACAGTTAATTAAATTTGGTTTCGATATTCAAGATAAATGCAACCGTTTTCAATTAGCCATTTCCAACATGTGTTGAGTTTTTTTTCCGTTTACCCTTTACATCATTTTAAAATTATGTAGTTAGGTAATGATGTAATTTCCAGCGGAATAAGAAGGATAAAAATAAAACAAAAATAATATTAAATGCTTATATTAACGAGAAATTAAAAAAAAAATTATGACAGGTTTGTAACATATTTTTAACGCCTTATCAATATTTGGTAATACTTTCTTAACACATTATTTTCGAACATGTTACAGATAAAGTAAAATCTTTCGACTGGTTCTGGGGTAAAATATGGCAGACATGGATTTGAAAACGTTTCGTAAACGCAAAAGTAAAATATAAGACTTAGAAAAGTGTCGCCATCGTGTATTTGGAATCGAAAAGATATCTTTACGAGTTAGCACGGATTTAGATTTCTACTTGTTCCATAATAGTTTTTATTCAGAATACATGCTATTATATAAAATGATAATTATATTTTGAGGATTGACATAAAAATGGATCAGGGTCCCAAAAGAGATAAATGCAAAGACGTTACATTTAAATTTGCTATTGTATCACAAAAGTAAGAATTTTTTTATTTTTTATTGTTGATACATTATTTTACAATATTTCATATTTTAATTCAGTAATGTTGGCCTCACTGGGTTGTTTACCCGTGCTGAGGCCCCCATTTTATAATATAAGAATTTATACATTTTAAAAAAAAAGAAAAACAACATTAAAATAAAGATAAATTTAAACTAAAAATAAAGATTAAAAATTAAAATATAATTATCACACTAAAAGAAAATATTAAAAGAGAATGTAAATCGGCATTTATAATGATTTATGTGTTTGTGCGTGTTTTATATATTTTTTTGTGTTGCGTGTATATGTTTTATTATTTTATGTTATAGAATTTCGGTAATATTGTCTTTTTGTTCTTTAATCCATTTTTTTTATTTTGTGTTTGAATTTATTTTTATTTTCCTCAATTTTTGTTTCAAGTGGAAGACTGTTGAATGCTTTAATGCCGTGGTATTTATGGTGGCTTTGTCCAAAGGTAGTGTTTACCGTCGTAGTTTTTATGTTTTCTTTGTACGCTTGTCTGACCGGTCTATTAGTGATATTTTGTGTTTGTTGGGGTTTGTTTTTTTGGTCAAAAATGTAGTTTAGTAGTGTTTTAACATATAATTGGCGTATATCAAGTACGTCACAGCTTTTAAATATTTGGTCTGTGTCGGTTAGTTTATGTTTTTTGAGTATTACCTTTAATATCGTTTTCTGTGCGATTTCTATTTGAGTGATAGCTGCGTTTGTTGCTCCTCCCCAAGCAATTATTCCATATTCTATTATTGATTGGCATAGTGCAAAATATATTGTTTTCAATTGTTTTATTTTATATATGTTTCTTATATTTAGGAAAATGTGTATTGTTCTGAGGAGCCTATTTGTGATTTGTTTGATGTGATGTGTCCATCTAAGATTATGGTCAATTACGATTCCTAGATACTTTATTTGTTCTGTTTTTTCTAGAGGAGGGCAATCGCAGATGTTGGTGTTTATGCATTCGTGTATTTTTATGGTGTTTGTATTGTTTTTTGGCTGTCCTGTGTTAGTTATGCTGTACGTTGTGAATTTTGTTTTCGATATGTTTAGTGTAAGTGTATTTGAGTCCAACCATTTTTTCACTTGCGTGGTTCCTAGATTCGCTATGTTATATACCTTATTCCAATCCTTATATTTAAATAGTAAAACTGTGTCGTCTGCGTAACTAATTATTTCTCCATCTATTTCCATGTTGCAAAGTTCATTTATGTAAATTGTGAAAAGAACGGGCCCTAGTATGCTTTCTTGTGGAACTCCGTGTGTAATCGGCAGTGGTTTGCTAGTATAGTTATTAATTTTGACTTGCTGTGTTCTGTCGCTCATGTAACTTTTCAATAGTTGGAGTTCTTTGTCTTTGATACCCATATTTTCTAATTTTTTAAAAAGTGTTTTGTGGCAGATTGAATCAAAGGCTTTAGCCAAATCTAGATATATCGCTATGCATTTAAACCCTTGATCTAAGTTGCTATGTATATAATCTATTGTACTTGCCAAAGCTTCTTTTTTCTCTAAATCCATATTGTTTGTCCGAGATTAATTTGTTTTCTTCCAGGTATTTTATTATTTGGTTTTTTAATAGTCTTTCGAAAATCTTTGATAGTGAGTTTAACAAAGTGATTGGTCTATAGTTAGTTATTTCCATTTTATCTCCGGATTTATAAATAGGGATTATTGGAAAGAAAATTGGAAAGAAACACTCGATGTTTCCATCAAATTCTCAATTCAAACGTTGTTCATGTACACCAAAGAAAGACCAATACTACCTCAAGACAGACTAGAGTTACAAACCTGGGATTTTGACGTGTCAAGTGCCGTGCCGTAATAGAGCAATGACAGATTGCAAATGGAGGCGATTCTAGTTGATACTCTTTGTCGAATTATCATTATGATTGGACTATTTTAAACAGTGAAGTTTAGTTGGAGACAGAACTGACTTTGTAATTTGGCTGTTGCGCGACCAGACCTCTACTCTAGTTGGCCTTACATTTTCTCTATGATACACAAATTTTCAGACGGGAAACAACTGAATTATCTATAATAATCGAAAAGAAGTAAATTGTGTGTATTTACAAAAAGAAATGTTATTCCATTGTTTTTACTAGTCTAATTAAAACATTTTCTTATCACATACGAAGATATTTTGGTACTTTTTAAAAGCAATTTACCTAGAGGTAGCACACGACCTTACGCAACACTTGACAGTTTAGTTCTAAAACTACGAAATCGAAATCACTACAATTCGTGTACTTTTTGTTTGCTACTTTGAGATTTCTACAGCATAGATATATATATTGTAACATCATTGGATATATGATTTAAAAAAATAATGGAATAAAAAATAAACCGATTTTGTACAGAATTTTATCTTCTTAGTTTACAGTTTATACGTGTGAATTTTCATGGGATTTTTTAACGCTTTTAAACAATGCTGATGTGTTACTTTTTTGGTTATCTGGAACTAAACACCTAAATGTATCTGAGCTCTAATCTGTAAGAGTAATCGAGCTTCATTCCGTGAGTTTAATTAATAAAATAATATGGTGATTTATATATATTAGCTGATCCTAGAATGCAAAACTGCTGTAATAATGCAAGATTTGAATTTAGATTATTTTCATCACGTATTTTAAAATCCTGAAAATGTGCCTTAATTACCTTCAAAAGTAAACTAGAATAAGATAACCACATAATTGATGACGCCATGTGACCCGTCACGCCTAATGCAAAAAAGAAAGGAGATAATTTTAATCACAAAAGTTTTATTTTAACGGTTTTCTCGTGATAAACGATTAAAAATCTCGATTTAATTACTTCCAATTAACTAAACTTTTAACTCTACTGTTATTATGATTATCGAACAACTTTTATAACGCCGTTTACTGAAAGTGACCTTGAGGGCACTTTATTTTTTTTAGGACTGATAATTTTACGATTTGCCAAACGGAATTCAGATTGTAGAAATCACTGAGAAATCCGAATTGGAACAATAAGTTTCAAACACTTGTTTTTGATTTTGTGTTGATATTGCTGAAACCTAAACTTTCAATACTGCTGACACAGAAAAACACAATTATTAAAACAAATCCAGTCTTTCCTCGGAAAAACCAAAAAAAAGGTGTGCTGTCGAATAACAGCTCATACAAGGTACAAAATTTTGTTTAATTTTTAAAGGTTTTGTACAAAATAATAATTATGATATTAAGATTTTATCAATAATACCAGCAACTAATATTGTCAATGTCAAGCCTGTGTGGTTTCTCTTATTTATCAAGAGAGCGACATTGGTATATGACTATTTTACATCGGTAAAAACAATTACAGAGCGATGTAAGCAGATTTCCGTTTTAACCATTTGTCTCTTGTTTTATGACATTGAATCATATTTTTTCACTTCTAAATATAACTCTCAATGAACAGCTTGTGAGCGAGGCGTCTTTACGTATCATTATTTTGCAAGGAAAAGGATTGTATAATAAATGGAATCGACATTCCTAACAATACCTTTATTTAAGAAAAAAGTCTCAACTCTGCTGACACGATAAACACTATTGTTAAAACAAATTCCGTCTTTCTTTAGAAAAATAGAAAACAAAAATTTGTGCTGTTGGAAAACAAGCCATGCAAGCTACAAAGTACGCGCAGTAACAATTTTTGTATTCTTGTTGTTGGAGAACATAAAAAGAGGCAAATGGAAAAGAATTGAAACCATTTATGAATTGCAATTTTACTATCGTGATTTACGAATGAATATCTTTTGATTCTTGTAACACAATACTGCAAAAATATTTTTTTATTCTCAATATTAATATACACCATTTTTTGTTAATGCAGGGATCATGCAATACAATGTTATTCCCATTGTAAGAGCATAAAATAAATAAAAAAAAAAAAAAACCGGAAGGCAATAATAGAACAAATAAAATGAAAAAAATTAACAAACGCAGAATACAGCGAGATATATTTCATAAAAAGTTAATTCGATTGATTTTCATTGAAACATAATACAGGACTATTTAAACATCTTTTTAAGAATAAAAAAAGTCCAAAGATTTGATTTCAATATTATATCTATATCAAAATTATAGAGTTGTATAAATTTGGGTTATTACCATGTGGCAAGTTCATCTAACGAACACAGATTAAATTAAAAATTATTATTATTATTGAAGTGTGAAAGACAAAAAGACATCTTCTATAGAAAATGTTGCAAACGTTTGTTAGTTCTATAGAGTGCCTAGAGTGCCTAGATATCATAAATATTCTAATTTCAGTTGTGCGTGTGTCCTGCGTAACCTTTGTTCAATGAACTCTGGAATTCGGATTTGCTTTAAACAGTGTCATTTTCAAAGTCGAAACTCATTTGTCAAGAATTCAGACTACCCGGTGTACTCGAGTCAGCGCTAGTTATAATATATTTTCCAAGATGGTTATTTTTATTCTGTATTTGAAATGTGTAATCTTTTCTGCTTGTATTGACATAATAATTCTCATTTTATTATTGTTTTTTTTTTTAATTAGTTGTAGGTATATCTAAATAGTATTAAATGAAATCGTTTTCCGCGTCTGTCTGTTTGTGCGCTTAGTTCCTCTTAATTACGTAACGGATTTTGATAGGGTTTTCACTATCATTTACAGAATTTCTTCCGAAAGGTTTGTATATATATATATAATACATGCATATTATATTTAAAGAAAGTCGATGTTTTGTAAATTAGTCGTGAAAAAATATTTTCGGGGGCTTACATAGGTAACGTTGGCTAAACCTTTTGAGATACATCAACATTATGTACTATGGAATTGTATATATTAATTAGAATAAATATATATATATATATATTCGAAGGACTTTTCTGTGGGCTGTTTATATCTCCTAAGCTTGTGATGGTTTGAATAATCACGAAAATAAATAAACGATAAATAATAAACGAACGTGCTCAAAAAAATTTTTTGTTTAGACAACGACGGAAGATTTATTGACAGACAGGCCTGGAGTAAACACATTCACACGGGACAGGGCGCAGGTACAGGCAGTCGAGTCTTGAATTCGGATACGTTGACAGCCCCGAGAAATGAATACAAACCAGAAGTGATGTGTGAGATTACAATTAATTAGTGAATTCAGATGATGTTAGAAAGCTTTGTTGGTTTCTGAATTAAAGTGAAATATTATTGAACCGGTTTTTGTGTGAAGTGAAAGTGGTTGGACTCAGTGAGAAAACAATTAATAATAATGACAATAATAATAATTGGATAATTTGTAGAGCGCCGTTTTGTAAAAACCCACCTCAGGGGCGCCAGGTGTTGTGCAATCGCGATTGTGTTATAAAGTTGTGTTGATTTAACGTGATTTCGTATACAGTTCGAACTAGATTGCTTGTCTTAAAAACATGAAAATAATAAAAATAATGATTGCGTTTTTAAAACAGAGTGAATGTACTTAAAGGCGGGAAGTGTTTAATCGGGCTAGGTTATTGATTTGGCGAGATGGCATATATCCACGGAGACCGAAAACCAGAGAAACAAATATATCATTAACTGTGGGTTCGAATCCTAACAGATTAGGGAGGTACAATTTTATTTACAGGAATATTTAATTACCCTTTTAAAGTCTTAGGGAGGGGACCAAAAGTGAACAAATTGCCAGGATTTCACTAAAAGGAAGAAGGAATGCCGGTAGGGGGTACACCGAAAAATTAAACTGATTTAGCTATATAGTGTGTAACCAGGTAAGCTTCACACTAGGATTTGGAGGTGACTAACAGGGTGAGTTTTTTTATATTATTTATTAAACAACAGAAGTCCCTTTTAAAGGACGGATACAGCATCCAAGTTTACAACCCCTGTCGTCCAAATAATGTTTCGAAAGGGAATGTGTCAATCAGACTATCTACCAGCTGAAAAAGGGAGACGGGCCGATGACCTTTTCATATATAGGCCGAGGCGCGGTGTACAGTCAGTCAAAGGGGGAGTTTTGCTAGCGTATGACCGCCCAAATAGAAAGCGATCGGATGCAACCAGATAGCACAAAATGAATATCTTTCGTCTGTTATTCGACTTTTCTAATTTAATACTTTTCATCTATTGTTTGACTTTCTAAGTTACGAATTGGGATGCACAAAAACAAATCTAAAGTCGAAAGAGGGAGATGGTAATCTCCGAAATAAAACTACCAACCGAACAACTTTTCTCAACAGGTACCTTTCGAGAGGTAGGCAGCCTCTTTAAATTAAATGCAAAAATCAAACCAATTATCCGTTTATACCTACCTGAGAGGATAGGTATTCAGTAGGAGTTACCCATACCTAATACACGAGGATGCTAGTAACCTCATAAAATAATTACTAGAACCGAATATTAAAATACAGACAGACCTCATCCTAAATTTGGCATTTCGAGTAGACCTTACATATATCTCACATGATAATTGGCTGAATGGGTAGGCACACAACCTATCGTTAAAAAGCAGGCTAAATGTCGACAAGATCGTCGTGTGTTATCTATGTATTGACCTAGAAAGGGATGTAAATCCCCGACGGCGAGGGAGTTACAACGTTTTCTAGAGGTGGCACGTAACTTAGGACCTTACGTGTCACATTTTCGCGACTAGATTCGTGACAAGGGATGTCATGGTTTTCCCCTTCTACACTCAGTAAAGTAGATTTTCCTGGAGGTGTATGAGATTGGGGCAATTCTGAAATTGGTGATGAGACCTGGTTTTCTTTATTCTGGCGTGACGGTTGCCGATTTGGAACAAGGGGAGACCCGGCCGGTTGTGATATCCAGACACGCAGATATCGATCGCCTTGCTCAAATTATCATCCATCAGTTTTGTTTGGTAAGAGGAGGAGTCAATCTTAGCTTGAAAAAAATTCATTTCCTTTCCTCTCCTTCCCCTCCTAAAATATATACATGGATGGCGCCGGCAACTAACACCATAAATTTATCGTATGTATATCACATATATAAAATCTAACACTTTATTATACTCACATTACCCTATGACAGGTAGAATCACGTAGCTAGTTTGAAGAGCAGGCGACTTCAGAAAAATAAGGTTTATGAAATGGCTTTAAAACACAGCGATAATGGATTCAACTCACTCTATCTCAAAAGAACCAAGGGATACCACACATACATAGATAACTAGGTTTCTAAACCGAGAAACAAAAAACCAACACAACGTTCGGTGAAGCCTTTTTATACTGAACCGTCACGTGAAATGAGTACGTTCAAGGTCGTACGTCACGTGGACAAACTAGGATGTACACACTTGAAGGGGTGTGTAATAAAGAGAGGAGCAAAGGCTTGTAGAGACGGCAGGGGAGGAATTTTCCATCCCTGCGAACACATATGCAAAGCCTTATGGAAAAGTTACCTATGGGACTTTAAAGAAATTTATCGTAGAAAGAAGAGAAGGAAAAGTTTGAAGTAGAAAGGGCGGATCATTACAAGCTTAATTAAGTCCCAGTAATGCCGGGTTCTAGTTAGGTAGGTAGCTAGTTCTGGTAAGTATGTGATGAAAAATGACAAAAAAAAAACATTTTATTCACTACTCAGGAGCATAAAAATTACGTTTTCACATTTATTAGAAATTAATTTAGAGGTTAGTTTTGTCAATCGCTTTTAATGACCTTATATCACTTTTTAAAGTTGTGTTGAGTCATCCGTTGATCTTGATCAACGGCTTAAAATGCACGGAACCGTATAAAAATTTACTTGCGACCTTTCACATCCCGGAAAGGATTTGAAGAATTGCTTTTCACGTACCCACCCACGTGCACCCGAGTACACACGGTAGGTAAGTATCTATATGTAGATAAGCAACCGCTTTACAATATATATCTTGAAAAGGTTAAAAATTATTGAATAAATTATATATTCATACGAAATGACGCCACAAAGTAATTTTGCAAGTATCGAAGGAGTAAATGATTTATTTGTTATTTCATTCGCTGTGATCTTTATGCACAACATATCTACAAACATTTCAATGAAATCGGGGTGTCGGTAATGCAGATTGTGTCGTTACAAAAAATCTACATGTTTTTAAAATGATTCGTTATTTTGATCGTTAGTTTCTGTTTTGGCTGTCTGCATATACCTTAAACCTAAAAGCCCCTGGACAGAGATATTCGAGAACAATTAGAGGCCGCGGGGTAAGATGGAAGATGAAAAACGACAAAATTAATCCCTGGATAATCAAATACAATTAAAAAAAATAATGTACAACAAAATAAGATTTACATAGTTCATTTTATACTACTTTGATTATAAATCATTTCAAAAGTATGTCACACAAAATGGTTGCGAAGCAATTTCCCCTTAGGTACCCTATTTGGATTTGATGTCATTAATGCTGGACCAGCCTCTCCTTGCTCAGCCACTGGAGTTGCGTCTTACAACTTTCCTTAGAAATTTCACTCAGCACTTTGAACAGGCAGTTTACAATTTGGGAGGCGGGTATGGGTACCTCCGCCCCGGGAACCATTGATTGGAAAATCAACATCCCTGCCATAGGTCATCTCAAGTGATTCGTTTTGTTTGGTGTCCTAGCAGAGGTACCTGAGTTCATAGGGTGAGGTTTGTGTAGGTCTTAGCGACGGATGCGTACGTACGCCCACCTACCACGTGGCGGGCCGTATAGGGAGCAGTGTTGCCAACTCAACTACTTCTAAATATGCTAGAGTGATGGGAAAAATATGCCAGATATATGCTAAATTCCTTTAAAAAATGCAAAAAAAAGCCAACATAAATTTAACTTAGTATTTGTTGAGAAATAGAGTGATGGGAAAAATATGCCAGAAAAATGCTAAATTACTTTAAAAAATGCCAAAAACAAGCTAACATAAATTTAACTTAGAAATAAAATCAGTGAAATAAAATATCAAAATCTTCATCTTCATCTTCTTCTTCTTCATTAACAGCAGCTGATGTGGAAGGCTGAGAGACGGAGTCGTAACTTTCTTTGGCCCCAATGAAGCGTAGTACTTTGTCAGGAACAGTGTAAGAATAACAGCACTTTCCTGCTCTCTTTAGGCCAAATCTTACGTACAAAATGGCATTCAGGGTTCTCACCGCCAAACGATTTCGGAGTTTTGTTTTGACCAGACTCATTTGGCTGCATACACGTTCAATGTCCGCATTTGAATGCGGCAATGTTAAAATAGACATTGCAAACTGACATAAATCACCGAAGGGGTTTTTATTAGCTGCATCTTTATATTGCATGACTTCATTCCAAAACTCTACAGTGGAAGTCAAGGATTCCCATTTAATGTGAACTATGTTTCTCCATTGAGACATCAGTTTTTCAATCGATATCATTTTTGTTAGTTAAAAAATTGGTTTTTATTATTTTCACGTTTCTGTAAAAATAAGCCAAATAAATATGCTATAAGCTAAAAGCATAATAGTTATGCTAAACATGGAGTAATTAGGCCAAATTCAGCATATGATATGCTAACTTAGCAACACTGATAGGGAGAGACTGGTTGAGGAAAACCTTTGGATTCTCACGACCCATTACCTTATGCCACAATGAGAGGGATGGATTTATACATCTCTCACTCTTGGACAAATCAACCCCGACTTTTCTACCCACTCCTCAATAACTTTTCCTTCCCAGAACTTCCTCTCATTTCTTTCCCAACAAAGACCCTTAACACAGCATCCCTAAAGATGACGTATACCTCTTGTGTGGAGCTAATGTAAGAAAAGTCGTAATCGTTCGTAAGTACCTAGTAATTTATAAAATCTTTTTATCTTGAAAATTTTAATAGATTATTTAAAAATGTTAACCTAAAATTTTATTATATTTCAGCAATCGTGAAAATATATTATTTCCGTTTCGCAGTAAAATAAAGTTTCATTTGAATTATTTATAAATCTTGGCGTAATACTGTAATTTCGAAGTTAGGGTAACCTAATCGAATCCCAGAAATTATGTTAAACAGGACCGGGAACCCAAAGTGAATTAGTTTATATGAAATTTGAGATTAGAAAAACCGACTCACAAATTCCACTCGCCCATATCTTTCCTAATTAAATTTGTGGAAACTTTTTCGTTGCTTAGCCCTTTGGACGACGTTGAATGATTTTCAAATTAAATTTTACTGAATTTTTTAATTAATCAAATAAAAACATTGTTTCTTTGATTTTAGTTATTTTTCTATTCACTTTTTTAAAGTGTGATTTTTGTATAAGATTTCGAATTGCCGAGAAGCCAGGGAGACTATGGCATCCACGATTTAAAATAGTTAATTTGTGCAGATGAAAGCACAGGGAGGTTTATGAGATTGGCAAGAGGAAGCTTTGTGATGTGGGTACCTACATGACTCACTAAAACACTCCCTCAGAAAAGTTTCGATTTTGAACAGTGATCTTTCACCAGGGTGATATGCAAAAATGTCAAACAAGAAAGGATAAAAGGTAGAATACAAATATGTCCATAAACAATTTATTATTGTCACCTGTACTCTGTTCTGATGAGACAATGATATGAGGTAGGTAAAATATTGCCTGTCTTTATATAAAGGGCTTCATCACAATATCAACTTGATGTGATTAATTATGTCAGAACTGTTTTTGTTACACAGAGTCATTAACAACTTAATTGACAGTCCTTCCATCGTTTCCACTATTAAATTCCATGTGCTCACTAGGGATACAAGACAAAATATAACATTCTTCTGCAATATATACACAACCAACTATCAGACACACTCACTGACCAATAGGATGCATGATGGGGGTACTATTGATTTATTTATTTACTCCATTCACTGAATTAAGCGTAATCTATACAAGCATTTTGTTGAATCCTACAAATTAGAGTGGCGTGGGTAATGTAGTTGTAGTGATTTGTCTTATATGCACTATTATTCTAGTTTCTATAATATTTTATGTTACTTTTACATATTTTACTAATGTTATTTTATATTAATCAGCTTTAAATTTTTTGTGTAATTTTTGAGATATTCTGTTTTAAATCGAATGTAAAAGCCAAGCTGGGCGTTAAACCAAATAAAATAAATTAAAAATTAATGGTTAAATTGACAGCTCGGTGGCTAAGTTGACATCACCTTTGGGTCCCACCCAGGCGTAGTGTGTTCAATTCCTCGGCTGGCTAAGTCCTCCACCACAACATAAGCAACATTTTCAGCCTACTGTGGTGGTAGCAAGAGATTTTCTAATAATATCAGGTTCTTTGTAACCTAAGAATGTTTGTCTTTCTTTTTTTTTTAAATTAAATAGTTTACGTTACAAACCATAAATACTTTCCAGAAAGAAAAAGCAGCTTTTTTTGTTGATTTTTAAGGCTTTATGAACAACAATTTATCAGGTTTATAGCAGTTCATTAAGACCTATTAATGACTTATCTCTCAAACAAATATATGTTGTGGAGGTGATACAAATTATTCACAACAAAAACAGTACAAGTTATTTTGAAATGATTAGCGTGTTAAAATTCGTAAGAATACTGACTCAGTGACTGTTGTGGCGCGCTCGTCGCTGCTTTATATAGTCTAGTTAAAAAGAACTAACTTCATGAAGTTAGGCAATAAAAAATGAAGAAAATTTTGGTAGTTCTTATTTGAAGTACGACATAGTTAAATTTGAACGAAGAGGATAGGATCCCATTAGCTCAGTTAGTAGAGCGGTGCCCCAGCAAGGCAAGGGTTCTGGGTTCAAGTCCTAGATGTGACCGTATATGATCAAATACCACAGTTAATTGTTATTCTGTGACATGAATTATGTGGTGTATGGTATATTTGTACCGTTTATATTCAATAAATAAATAAATATGTATCTTTTTCTGTTTCAAAATTTCGTTTAAGAATCGCTAATATTGTCTTCAATAATTAAATATTACAATTTGAGGTTTTACTCTTTAAGTTATTCCAAAAACAAAATACAACCTATTTTGTATTAAAATAATAAATTGCGAAAAAAACACAAATTAATCAAATAAAATTTAATTCACACGCCAGGATTTGATCCCGCGACCTCCGTATTGCTAATCAAGAGTCTTACCCCCCGACCACGGAGACCGTCTTAAAATCTTACTTTTTTTTTCATTTCTGATGTTTATCTTTTGTAAAACCACGAAATCTGCTGTGACAAAACCACAAACCAATGAGAAAATAATGCAATAACAGGCAGAATTGAAGCATTTCGGGCAACGTAGACGCTTTGAAACCAAGGGCCCATACTGTAATCTGAGGTCCAGATGGAATTACGAATATTTTAACATAAATTAAAACAGGCTAACTTTGGCTAGAAAGGGTTTGTACGGATTTTGATCAGGCCCATACATTTGACGTAACTTTGGAACATTAAGAATTAGGTGACTTTGGTTTTATCGCACGCAATCTTAGTGTAAATCAAGTCCCGGGCGAAGTGGATTTCTGTATTGGTGCCTATTCACTAGGGGTAGCGCCGCGAGAAGTGGTCTCGGCTATACAATTAGTATGGGCTTTGGAAAACACGCACGTAGGCTAACGATTGTATACTTACTCTGAACAGGGTGAATTTAATACCTATTGCGTGGCCTTAAATTAATAAATCGTGTAATTTTTTTTTACAAAATTCACATAAATACAATTGAAGAGACATTAGCTGTGAAATGAAGGAAAAACTGAATTCTTAAATCCACTGCGTAGATATATCTTCAAACCAGCTCTTTATATCCTGGCGAGTGCAGGAATGACTAAATTGGATAGACGTTTGAAATTCGTGAAGAGCACAGTTTTACGGTAATCGATTGAATGAATTCAGTTTAAATAAATTTAAATAATTTGATTTTTTTAAATTTAATTAGAATTGAATTGGAAATTAATTTGAAATTACTTTGAATTGAGGTGAATTTCGTATGAATTTAATTTAAATATAAATTTTATTTGAATTCAAACTTAATTTAAATTTAATATGAATTTAATTTAATTTAAAATTAATTAGATTTTGCTTGGAATTTTATTTGAATTTTATTGATTTTATTCGTGTTCCCCATAGAGTAACGCGAACTAAAAATATTTCTCAAGACAGCAATAATGTCAATACCAATTCGTTTAAAACTCTCTTATTCCCCGCATGCAAGCTTATTTAACCTTAAGGTATGATTTTTAATAACACAGAAAGAACTTACATAAAAGCAATTCAAATATTTATTAGTTAACATTGTGTAATTGTCTTATATAATCTTTTCTGTAAAAATGATTTATTCTGTGCGTTTACAAGTTCTTGTACAGTAAATAGAAATGTTTAGTCAAATGGTTTATCTATTTGTCAAAAACTATTGCAATTAAAAACGAAGACCCCAACGGAGAGTGGTAAAAATACATCTAAATAATTTTGTTTCACATTTGAAAGTTCATGAAGTAAAAACATTGAATGCTGTTGGGAATACCGAGATATTGGTGATGTATAGCCATATATGTGGATACTTCAATCAAATTTGTATCGATTGAAACATTGAAGATAACTTTATGACCTTTAAGCTTGAAGTGTGTTATACACTATCGCGAATCATCGAGCTCACGGGTAACTCAAATTTAAATTTACCATTGATTTAGTCGGTATTAAATGTACATGCATTTCTACATTTCAACCCCTTGTGTTTGGTTTATTTTGTAAATATTCGTTATATGTGGATTAAAAGATTGATTAAATGTATGAAGAATGGTAAGACTGTCGGTTTTGACAATATTGCTGCTGAATATTTTAAAGGAGATAGCCGAATATTTTTCACATGGTTGTGTAATCTTTTAAATTAATGTTTAAAGAAGGGTTATATGTGTTTATATTGGAGAAGGGCTGTGATCATGCCGTTGTACATAGGTAAAGGGTTGCGTATGGAATGTGGGAATCTTAGAGCTATTAGCCTGCTTTGCTCAGGCAAGCTTTGGCAAGCTGTATGGTAGAATTTTGATTCAAAGGGTAAGAAAGGATAAAATATTGGATGTGCAAGATGATTTTATGAGTGAAAGGGAGAAGACGGACCAGATTTTCTCATTGCGTATGTTCACTGAGAAGTTTCTGGAAAAAAACCAGAAACTTTTCTGTGCTTTTGTATGTAAATCTACAAAAAGCATACGACCGAGTCGATAGAAAAGAGCTATGGAAGGTGTTGTCCAAGTATGTGGTCAAGACTAATCAATACAAGTCAATATACCTATAAGAACTAGTCGATCCAAAACTCTTTTTATTTGTAGTAAAAATAATAACATACCTCAGTAATAATATCAATTAATTTTAGCATAATACCATTCTCCTGTATGGGTTCTGTATAATTTTAAATACAAATTTTAATATTGATTATTTTTTCACCAAATTGTTATGTTCATATTATCAAATATTTGTAAAAGCTCTTAAGGGCGTATAGTAAATAAATAAATAAATATCACTTGAGAAATTAATAATAGTATTTGGCTAATTTATATAGCGCCGTTTTCGTGAACAATCACCACAAGGGCGCTGTACGAGGGAAGCGTTGCATATGTTAGGGTAAACGGGTTGGTTTGATATCACAAAAGGTCTTAAACAAGACAGCGTAATGTGACTATGGTTATTCAATCTATAGATGGATACACAAAAATAACACCTAATAACTTTTAAGGGCCCGTTCCCACTTCAGTTTTCAAATCGGAGGCGGGTCCCGTTTTAAAATCGGATGCCCTATGGTCCTGTTCTCACCTCCATTTTAAAATCGGATCCTAGTCTACGAAAAAAAATAATTGTCGATTTAACCAAAACATTTTACTTGCTCATTTTTCAGTAGACGATCGTGCGCAATGGACGACGATGAAGCTATTGTTGTCATGTGGTACTTATTAAAAAGAAGGAAAAAAGTGAAAAGAAAATTTTGGGTTCACCCAATCATAGCTGAAAGATTTTCTGTAGGAACTTTCCAAGTGTTAATTGGTGAGTTGATAGTGAACTAAAGTTCTTTAATTATTTTAGAATGTCTATCACTTCCTTTAACCATCCACTGGAACGAGTTTCAGAGAGCTTAACATATCAAAATACAAAATTGAGAGAGTGCACTTGTCCTGAAGAAAGGCTATCGATATTTTTAAGGTAAGAAAACAATAACAACTCAAATATTTTTTTATTATGTATTTATTAAACTAACACGCTCTTCCGTGCATCGTGCATCTCATTTAAACTTTGAAAAATATATTTTGAAACAAGTAGATAATTTACCAAAATCTTTTCTTTGTTTTTATTCTAATTACGCAAAATTCAGCATGAAAAAACAGCAAACTTCTCGCCAAGCCTATAATTTTAATGAATTATTTTTATACCCTTCTGTCGTTTTATCCCACAGCACAACTCTTTCTTCGACCAGTGGGATTAAATTTTCTGGATTTATTTCCTTATCCATTATTATAGTTTTGATTTATTTACTTAACAAAATAACCAAATACAATCACACGGCGTGCCTGCTTCCATGCGACTGGAAGCGGGCGGGGAGGGGTCGGGGTGTGGCGGGGACTCTGCCGGAACAACTAGGCGGCAAGTGTGAACAGCTCCATACAAAACTATGAACGAGCGAGTTCCGACACGATTTTAAAACGGACGCACTGCGATGGCGATCCATGCAACAAAAAATGCCAGATCCGTTTTAAAATCGTGTCGGACAAGTGTGAACAGCTCCATACATCCACTACAGTCGCTAGGGCATCCGATTTTAAAACGGGACCCGCCTCCGTTTTTAAAACGGAAGTGGGAACGGGCCCTCAGTTGATAAGCATTGGTCTCTGTAATTACTGTGATTATCAATATAAATAATTGTGCTAATCTAAAATTCCTGTTGTAAATCGATACAGTTTTTCTCAATCTACAAAGTGAAATTATTTATCTTACCTAAAAGCGCTGATAAACATCAATTACCAAATAAATCTTCAATAAATCCTTGTTACCATTGTGTGCAAAATAATAATATTGAAGTGGGAACATAGTGTCGTCACCGCGGAGATCTTTCATTGGTCATCAAAATAGTGTCGTCACTGCAAAGATCTCTCATTATTATTATTATTATTAAATCTCCACCCGTACTGTTATTGACTGAGTGTTTGAAATTAAACCAATCTCGTTGACTATTATTATTTCTCAATTAACAAGTGATATTCTAATTTAAACAATAAAATGAAAAATAATACGAGGGCAAACAAACATAGTACTGACGATAATCCTATAAATTTAAATGAAATCCTTAACCAGCTCTCAAAAACCCTCGATAACAGAGTAAAGGAGATGGAAAAAAAAACATTGTTTGTAAGCTAGACGCAAGATTCAAGGATTTTACAGATCATCTAGAACCTATTATAAAATCAGTGGAATTTTTATCTTCAAAAATTGAAATTTTAAACACAAAAATGTTTGCTTTTACCAGTAAAACCGCTAAAATTGATTCTCTGGAATGCGAAGTTATTTATTTGAAAGAAGTTCCTTCAAATAAATAACTTAATTAGTTCTATAGGAAGTAAATATTGAAAATGAATCAACGAGAACAATACGATAGACTATCTAATGTTGAAATTTACCGAGTTCCGATATCAAGAAGTGAAAACCTTCAGAATATTATAATGAATATATCCCAGAAAGTTGGGTACCAACTACAAAAAGGGGACATTTACTTTATTCATAGAGTGCGACCATGGCCAACGGCAGCCTCTAAAATGACATCCATACCCACATCTACATCAAATATAATAATCGTACATCTTCTTCGGCGAGATTGCAAGGATGCTTTGTGAGCAGCTGCTCGTCGCCACAGTACCCTGACTTCAGCAGATATCGGCCTTCCAGGAGTAGCAACCCGCATATTCCTCAATGATTACCTCACGTCTTCTAACAAGTTACTTATGAAGAAAGCCAGGGAACTTAAATGTGAAAAAATTATAAATACCTGTGGATAAAAAACTGTAACATATTTATGAGAAAAAATTACGGTTCTCCTGTTATTCGAATTTCCTCTGGGGCAGATATAAACAAAATAGCATGACTCCTTCAAATACTACAATGATTTCACTTACACTATTTAATCATAATCTTTTTTCTTTTCATTTCTTTTCTAATTTAGTATTTTTAAGTAGCTTATATAATTTAAAACTATTCTTTGATCCTTAAACTTCCAGTAAACATAATAATTTTAATTTTTTATATATTCAATAATATTATTATTTGGTTTATAAAAACAGTTTATTTTTAACAAGTTCTGCTGTGTAATTATTATTACGCGTGACAGCTGTTATGCTATTAAAATAACCCTATGAGTCATCGTTTGGGAATAACTAACATAAAGACATTCAGTCAAATTTAAACATTGCAGTAGTTGAGGAAACTTTACTGCGGTAATAACCATTAATAATTTCTAATATTTTACTCAGAAATCAATTAAGAAATCAGTAATTGAAATTAAACTACCTATCTACAAATAATATAAATGTATCGTCTGTAAGTGGGCTACCTACAGTTTGATAATGCCTTCAGAGGGCGAAACAGCTGTCACGCGTAATAATAATTACACAGCAGAACTTGTTTAAAAATAAACTGTTTTTATAAACCCAATAACAATATTATTGAATATATAAAAAATAAAAATGAAAATGGAGTTCTACAAATTAAACTTAATAACAATAAAAAAATACTTTTAATCAAGTTATGGCACATCATACGTCTCGTAAGAGGTTAAATTTACATCGCACACTTTTTTTGTCTACATAAATCGAACTCGCATTACAACTTCAATTATACCATTATTTTTATTATTATATTAAAAATCATGTTTAACCTTGAAATAACAATTCAAGGTTATAAAGATGCCTGTATAGAGATGTTTATTTAATACTCTATTGATTTAAAGATAGGGCGGATAAAACAAATAAAAGGTTTCTGTGATGTTTGATCAGGTGCTTTTGAAAAGGTTAAAACATTGTGTGTATTTTCTACAATGTATAAATATAATCTAAAGGTACGAATGAAGCGCGATAAGTTATACAATATTGCTAATAACTTTTCTACCGTAGTAAGGCAGTATACGTGATCAAAAAATATAAAACTTTACAGTGAAAATTTATATCATCAAAACTCTATTGTGGTTTCCGACTGCCGGAATTTCCCGTTTACTTCAAATAGATAAACTACTAAAAATGAAGTCAAAAGTTACCGCACTATTTAAATTTATTGTCTGTATAAAAATAGAACATTAATTAATTATTATTTTAGGCACAAATTTAATAAAAAAATATAATTATTGTGTAATTTTAAATAGATCTATTTGAATTTCGACTTTGTTTTTGTGAATAAATGAATACAAATCATGGAAGTGGAAGTTAAACCACTCCCCGACATCCGATCGAGCTGTACTTCAGCAGATAGGCTTGTTGTCGATGACAATGCATTTTATCAACTTTTGGGTGCAATAACGCCTGTACGCGAACATTTACACATTTCTCTGAAATTGGTTGACATTAAAGCAGTAAATCTACGAAATAAATGTCAGCTGCGAACCATACCAGATCGGGAGAGGCTGGTTTGCGGAGACCCTTGACTTCTACAACTGGTCTCTCGACCCATCGCATTGGGTCGCAATGGAAGGGAATTCATGGGTCCATCATTCCTGAACACACATCTCTAGATTCCTAACCAACCCCCATACCTTTTACCTTATCCTAACATGGTTTACAATATCTAATGCTATCCCTTGCTCGTCCCACTGACTTCAAACTGTTAGGACATCCGTGCCGTATTATTCTGGCGTGGTTTACAAAGAGGAATGCTATCGTCGCACTGATTTCAAACTGTTAGGACATGCGTGCCGTATTCACATAAAAAGCCGTGATACCTACCCTTAAAACAATATTCGAATGGTTGTCGTGATCAATGATAATTATGACCTTTGGCCGACCTATATTCAGAGATGTATTATATTTGTTTATGGGCTTTATTATATTAGAGGATTTAGGTATCCATAGTAGATATTAGTTTGATATTTGGTTTTATCACAAAGAAAATCCCATATTTCTTGAACACATCAAAAGAAAATATTATGAAAAATAAGTCTATTTTTTTATCATTAAACATGACTATTCCTATGGGAAATTTCATAAAAAAATTGAAAGACTAGCAAAATACGTATTCAGTTATACGTTTTTAAACATATCATAATGGCAAGCTTTTATGTAAATTAAAGTTTTATTAGATTTCCAAGTATCAGGTCTTCATTTTATTAAGTATAAGAGCTACGGGGCCTTGCTCATAAACTTATTTTATATTTTACACAACTGATAAACAACCATACATTAATGGTTGTTCATCAGTTGTGCAAAATGTAAAACACATTTATAAGTATGAAAGGGACAAGTTTAAATAAAGTTTTTTTTATTTTTTGTCACAAAAGAACTTACATATCACTCTCAAAATAACACAAAGAGTGGACGATACTCTCAGTACCGCCCTGGCGTAAAAACCATCATTCAGAATTGAAAAGTTACTTGGAATAGCTTGAGACCTATTTGGTGACTAGGTTTGAATAACCACGTACTCCCCCACCGTCCTCTTTCTCATCTTCTTTCCCACTCCTATACCTTCAGCTTCACAACATATCCCAATTGGGATGCTATGGTCTCACTGGCTGCAGACGGTTTGGACTCTGGACTTTGGACTGTGCAGTATTTACCTTTTTTATGATGTTTATTTATTAATTATAAACGTCATGGGTTCAATACCTGATGCGACCTAATCGTTTTCTCATTATATTCAATAATTTTAAGTTTTAATGTATAAGCGGGGCCCCGGCAAGGCGAGGGTCCTGGGATCAAGTCCTAGATGCGACCGTACCTTTTTCTGCTTTTTATGTTTTAAAATTTCGTTTTTGAATCGCTTATATTGTTTTCAATTATCAAATAAAATTATTATTAGAACAATTATAACAGGGCTTTCAAATTTTGATTTGCACCTCCCCATCCAAGAGACTAATATATATATATATATATATATATATATATATATATATATATATATATATATTTTCTTGTTTATTCCAGATCTCGGGGAGGGTGGTGCAATCCCACGAGCTCCATATTATACATAGAATATATCAAGTAAATATAAAAAAAATATTGTAAGATAATACATACGCTGTAAACTAAAAGAAAATACAAAAAAATAATTAGACTAAAGTTTTTTTTAAATGAAAAAATATTTAAAACAAATATATAAATATATGTATGTATAATTTTTTTATCTATGATATCAGGATTTGGCTCCGTCGCTTGTAAATAGGTCCCTGCAAGATGTGCAGTGCCGCATGTTTATGTATATAAAGAGATTAATTTATTTCTGTGCAATGTCGTATAAAGAGATTAATTTATTTCCGTAAAATGTTGTATAAAGAGATTAATTTATTTCTGTGCAATGTCATATTTCCTAGCGGATATATACATTCTGAACCATTTTTATACATTTCTATACAATTCATCCCTTTACGATGTAGCGTGTACTCCAGGTGGAAAATTCCCGTTTCTTTGTATCATTATTATGTAACGTACCGGATGCATTGAGGATGAAATAGAACTTTCCCTCACTCATCTCTATCCCCTCCCATGTGGGGTAGGTCTTTGAGTACCTTTTGTGAATTTCATCCTCTATGTTGAATGGAGGTTAGTATTATATTATTATGTTACTAGTAATCTGTTCCAGGAATGATAATAATTTTATTAGTTTTTATCAATATCGATAGTGTTTTAAAATAGTAACTTTAACGCAGGTAACGTGGAATACACTTGTCTAACAGCAGAATTGAATTTTATAAGGGGCAGTATTAAAACCCAAAAAGCTTTAGTGATATTATTATTCCGTTATTTAGTCCCTGTAAGAACAAGAATTGACAAAATCTTCAACGATCTTAACATCATGTCAATTAAACATCTCTTAATTAATTATAAAATACTTATTCGTTCATGAATTAAAACATATCCAACAAGCAGGAACATTTATAGTAATAATAATAACATGGCATTTATAAGGCGCAGTTTAGTGTCATTTCACTTCAAGTGCGCTTAACTATAACAAATTTTAAAATGGTAATTCAGTGTTAGTAGTTCTTAAAATTATTCCTACAGTGTGCCTTACCCAATACGGATCTAATATTATAACACTAAATAGACTGTTTATACAAAGTGATGACAAAACTTTGAATAACAATACCATCAGGACAGGACAAAACAAGAATATTAAAACTAAAACATAATTATAAAACAGGAGGCAGTTTGTGCTCAGAAATGAAAATTTTATGAGCAGTCATTTTTAAAAAGGTACAATAAGAAGGCAACCGAAACCAAACAATTACCAGAAGTTTTAGAATATGGCTTATTATAAAATATTGAAAAGAAGTTAGGATTTATGAATGGTAAGATTTTTTAAATAATTTTGTTTTTAAAGCCCGTTTAAATTCAGCCAAATGCTGGAGATTAAGTAAGAGCTGAGGGAAGTCTATTCCAGATGAGCGGGCCTGTTACACTAAAATAACGATCATAGTAAACAACTAGATTTGACCTAGAGTGTTCAATTAGACGATTACTAACATCTAGATCTGCTTACCTTAGAGTAAGCTGTCTATTGCTTAAGTTTTGTCGGACACATAGTTCCGATATATGGCTGGCGCCAAAAATCCAAAAAACTTCCTATATTATGGTACAAAACTACTCAAAATAACCAACTCGTATTCAAAAATCACAACAATTTTATAAAATTTAACTCTCAAATAAAAAACGGTATAAAAAACATAGAGACATCAGAAGTATAAAATAAACTGACACCAAATGCAAACTGAAACCGAAACCACTCAACCACACTAAAAAACATCATCTAATAAATTTATAATTATTTAAGAAGAAACGCTAGAAAATTTGTTTATCATTACTTCATATTATTCGCAGTACTAATTTTAATAATTTTGTAAATGAAATCCTCAGCACGGGAAATCCAAGTTAGGATATCATTATCTGAATTTGTTTCGTAAAAGGAAGATGATAATACATTTCATTATTATTTTTACTGGATTTACCATCCGGATTTACTCGTGGTATTGATTCTTGCATAATGAAACTTGCTTTCAAGGAACAATTATTGAAAATTTTAACTTATATTTGACAATCAAATTAATACGTTAAAGCTCCATAGTTCACGATGGAAAAAGTTATAGCTTGTTTAAAATGGGTAATTAAACCTTTTTTCGCAATAAATCTATTTCATATAATTTTTTAAAGGGTACAATTTTTTTTGTTATTTGTTTTTGGGGTGTTATGCCGTGTTGCGCTAACTCCTTCTTTAGCCAACGTTTCGGACAGCATTTCGGACAGCATTGCACAACAAAATTAAATTCACAATGGAACTGGAAAACGAAGATAAAATCCTGCCTTTTCTAGATGTGGAGGTGATGCGAAAACTCGATGGTAGCCTAGGGCATACTGTATATAGGAAACCAACCCATACGACTCGGTACTTACACGCTCATTCGCACCACCACCCAGCGCAGAAGAGAGGACTTATCCATACATTGGTGACCCGAGCGACCAGAATATGTGAAGAACATAAAATCGGAGCGGAACTTACGAAGCTGACCGATGCACTGGAGCGTAACGGCTACCCAGCAAGTCAGACAAGGCAAATCATAAGAGCCAAATCTGCACCAAACGAAGACAGAATTGAACAAGAGTCGAAAGGCTGTGCCTTCCTGCCTTATGTGCACAATGTGACAGACAGAATTGCCAGGCTATTGAGAAAGGAAAATATCAAGACTGTCTTCGGAACAACAACAAAGATACAGGACTTACTGAGGTCTTCAAAGACTAATTTTCCTCTGGAAACAGATGGTGTGTATAAACTCAGCTGTTCCGGATGTGACAAGGTCTATGTAGGCCAGACAGAGCGGACTATCTCCAAAAGGATTTCAGAACACTTCAGAGCTTGTAAACTTGGCCACCCTGACAAATCGGCAATTGCCGAGCAATCAAATATTGACACCGGGCATTACTTTAGATTTGTTCCTGAAAGCCTGGGGAGACCGAAAACTTATAGAGCACGGCTGATTACGGAGGCCATTGAAATTCATAAAAATCCCGTAAACATTAATAGAGACGATGGAGCTAAGCTCAATAGTTCTTGGTATCCGGTATTTGACGGCTACACCAGAGCTAAACGAAGAAAACCACTTTAAATAAAAATAAAAAAAATGATACGTTAATGTTAGCTCAGAGGGTTGGAGCTGGCAACACGGTTTCACAACCTCATACATAAGCTCACATTTTAATACAACCTTAAATAACACATCTGCCCTGATGATGGACACTGCAATGCTGTCCGAAACGTTGGCTAAAGGAGTTAGCGCAACACGGCATAACACCCCAAAAACAAATAACAAAAATACTTTTGGCCGTGAAAATCTTAAATCATATTTGGTACAATTTTTTTTGGTTTTTCTTCAAAAGTCAAGTTAGGCACATATTCATATATGTGCCTAAATATTTTTGTTCAGAAAAAAGGTGAAAAAATAATTATGTAGTCAAAAGGGCGCCATCCAAATTGTTATTAAAATAGATTTAGATCTGCTTATTATTTTTTTCGTTCAAGTTGTACTATGTGGGTTCGAAAGTTCATGAAAAATATTTTTTTTTACTTTTTTCTTACACGTGTTGGTAATCCTGTTACGAAATTTTGATAAAATTTATAAAATTGTTTATAAAATGTTTGTATAAAATCATTAATTCAATATTTGATACCCCTGATTTATTATATATATATGTAATCTCTTTTCATACTCCAAGCAGGTCGGCTACAAGACAGTACCTATGATATTATTGTAGCAATTCTATATCAACGTCCCAATATGACACTCCTATGCGACGGATTCAACAGCTAGGAAACAAATACTAAGATGTTGTTGATTGTTGATATATTTAGTATATCAATTTCAATATATAAGCATACCCTATTGAATTTTTTTTTCACAGTGGTGGAATATTTTAATAAAGGTATTTAATTTGATTTGACTAACACATAATAATTTTGTCAACTGAAACAGAAAAAAATATTTTGGATTTTTAATGTTTTGTGCCTGCATGCTGTGTAGATCAAGTTCAGTGATATTTTTACTTTATATTTATTTTTCTGCAATTGTTTTAAATAGTCGTTTCTTGCACAATTTTCGTGTATAATTTCGTAAATATTTTTTATATATATGTATGTAAAAGCCATAGGCGTGAAATAAATAAATAAATAATACGAATCGAACTGTTTCGTAATTGCAAAATCGTACGCTACCTCATTTCTCGCAATAACTTTTACCACTGTACCACCGTGTAGGTGGAACTCATTTTCGGGTTCTAGTGAAGTTCTATGACAATAAGGAATCGATCAAATACCGCCTTTGCGTGTTCCTTCAGCCATTGAGCCAACGTCAATACTAACTGCCTTTGGTTTGTGTTAAATTTCTCTCACCAACTGCAATGATACCCTCCCCAGTCCGCAGTAAGTCAATTCACCCACCACCCCCCACCGTCCCAGTCCCGTCCAGAGGTCGTCAACTTATTTTAACAAGAATCTTGAAAAAATGTACTTGTCGATATTTTGCCAAGAATTTCCATAAAAGTTTGATGCAAAATATTTTTCAATTCCTAAGAAAGAAGTGTTGTAATTAAGTTGATGTTTGCCCCATAAAAAAGGTATGTAGAATAACGTAATCATTACACTACTTTACATGTCAGTTTTCAGTAGGCAGAGATGATGGCCACTACTATACAATCAATGAACCTACACGAAGAAAAATGAGTAAAGAGAATCTCTTTAAATATTCGGTAATCCGGTTAAAAATGGTTTATTATAAACCATTTACTGATAAATATTGAGTATATAATATACACGTGTTCATGCACGTACATATCCCTTGATAATATATAGTGATAAAATGCGAAAATATTTCGAATTTCTGGACATCGTGATGATATATTCGTAATTTACTAAAAGTTTATCAGGAAATATATAAATTCATTCATTTAGGCCTGCAATCCCGCTTTTACGGAAAACTAATAATAATTTGAAGAGATTCTCAGTAAATTAGCCACTCCCCTTCCCACTTCCCTCTCACGTCAAATGAACAGGCTTTATTAATAAAACTTCAATTAAAGAATGTTTTGTCGATTTGCCTTGATAGTATATGATGACGATGCAAAGAATTTTCGTTGTAACGCAAAAATTTTCGCGTTTTCCGACATTATAATAATGTATTCGTAAAAAAAGTTTATTAGGAAACCTGTTAATTCATTCGTAAAGCCTGCAATCCCGCTTTTTATCCGGAAACGCCAATAACTAAAGAGTTTCTTAATTAATTAGCAATTGTAATTTTTTTCGTGCACGGATATTAAAAATGAGAAAAATAAGGCGAAACACAACCTGTATTGTAAGGCAAAAATCTGATTTCACGAGACAATAACCCCTCTCCAATGATGAATTCTGTTATAAGTTCTGGTTAGTAAATTGCTAACAGTATGGAGTTTCTAGAAAACCACAAATTAAGTAATCAAGTGCGGTAAGCTGTTTACTTTCAGACCCAGATGTCGCGGGATAGGAACACGCATTGGAAAAAAAATATTTTTTAACATTAGTGCAACATCCGTGATACTAGTGAAAAAGATCATCCATATATGGCACTAGATATTAGTCTATTAGGTTCCTCATAGACGACGTTAGTTGTCGAGCATTGTACAGAAATTAAAAATACGTACCATCCTCACTTAATCCAGCCTATCAACATTTCCATTTTCCCAAATCAGGGATACCATAGACAAGATACCAGATAGTTGATAGTTGCGATTCTTTTGCGGTTATTAAAATTAAAATAAAGTAATTCAACCTTAAATCAGTACTTGCAGATTGATATTACCTGCACCTCCAACCCCCGATCTGTTTGAAAGGATCTGCAATTTATCCATCGCATCCCTTACCGTGCTGGGGCACAAGTATTTGCATAGTAATCTCATTCGATCAGCCGAGCTAGGACGCCCAGTGCCCAGCATCCCGTTTTGGTCCAGCTCAGCGTGTGTGCTGCTAATCAGCGGATTTTCCATTTTAGCTTGGGAAATACTCTAGATTTTACATATCCAATGAATTGAAGTAATCATTTAAAGTGCAATCGAGGCCGAATCGGTTAGTGGTTTGTACTTAAAATAGATTTTGGTGATCAAAGTTCTGTATTTAAAAAAAAAATATATTTGATGCAACAACGTTACATATTTTAAAACATTATTTGATAATGTTAGCTTCACTGGGTGCTTTACCCGTGCTGAGGTCCCCGTTTTAAAATGTAATAATCTTCCTAAATGTTCGTTCTGTTATAAAACGATACCCACTTGTAATCACTATCATATATGTCCAGTAGCTACAAAAACTAATCTATGAGTTCATAGTTAAAAACAACAGGTTGATCATTATTTCTTTTTGACTAATCACTTTGTTTATTTCAACTTTTGATAATTACTTTGCTTGTGAAATCCTAATGTACCTATTGTATCTGCATCCTTGTCCACATATAATCACACCGATCCACATTTCAACACCCTGCTTCCGGTTTCCTGCACCCTGTGACACAATATTCCTCATCCATTAATATATAATTACAGTACTAACGACTCCTCTTTGCTCTTAGTCTTAGTAAGTTTTTAGACGGTACACAAGTACCTATCATTATTTGTTCACCTGTTCTTAGTGTGTGTTAATAAATAAATCTATAATTTCTGTATAATGTCATTTTGGTGACTAATTTATTTAACACTCCTAAACCAGAATACAATAGACGGTATTCTGCAAACAAAGAATATGGGAAAACACGCGTGCAGAGAGAAAGCACTTTAAACAAGTTCTCTAGGGTCAATCACAGTTGTCCCCTTGAGCGGTGTACATATTAGTGGCCATCATAAAATAAATCAGGAACCACCGGGATCGTGCAACAGACTTCGGCATATTTGTTGGAATCTCGGACCAGCTTCCAAATAGTTGGTCAGTGGCCAGTCTAACAGTTCGTTAAAAATCTTATATCTCCTAAAGCTTTTAAATGACTTTTTGGCATTTTGACACAATGTTGCATGCGAAAACGCATATGTTTTGACTTACCTATATTATATAGATGTCACCTGTGACAAGTAAAAAATGTTTTTTTAAACACAGCGCAATCTGTTGAACGTAAAAACAATACGCGATATTGTTTATCTATCTATACAGACAGTCTGAGCTAAAAAAACATTTATAAGGCAATCAGGTGTGTAAAATTAAAAAATGTTTATTATCAAGGGGGGGTTAATGTACCCTGTGCATGGATAAAGCCTACTGATATAAAAAAATCTAAATTATTAGGAATCTCTACAAATATTTCGTAATCCTGTTAAAACGGGACTTAACGATATAATTGATGGGTTTCACGTAAAATTTTTAGTAAAAAAAGGAATTTATTATTGCGACGTCGTAACATGTGTTCATAAAAATCATTATATTAAAACACAGGTGCATGAATACGTGTTCCGATATATTCGGAAAGTACAAACATGTTATTAGGAAACGGCCTGCTATCCCGTTTTTTACAGGATTTTAATAAATCAACAATACTCATTTTTATCCGTGTGTACAGCACCGGAGATCAAGGAATCAATTTATTGCATTAAATCTTCAATATCTTTGTGAAACTATTAGGGACAGAATTTAAAAGAAAACCAACTGGAAATCCTGGTAAGAATGAAGTCTTGGTAGAGGAAGCTGTCAAATCTTATGGGATCGAAACTTAAAAATGATTGGTATGAGTGAAGTTTCACTGAATTGTTCTGGGCTGCAGCCTACGGAGTGAAAATAGCTCAACGGTTTCGTCGACACAACGCGCCACTCTGGCACAACACATCACTGCAAGAGTTACCAAGTAAGTTAATAAATACTTAAACAGTGATGAGAAGGTCCGTAGACTTTCTTTCGCCCTTGTGAGGTGATTCCTAAAATAAAAATTAAATTAAAAAAGGGAAGAATTTCTTTCTAAAAAACTACAACTGCCCCTTAAGATCTTCGTTCGTGATTATTCCGATCACTTCTTCTAGTTTTATGATCAAACTCTTCAACGTTCCTGTTATATTGTGGTGAAATAAGAATACGATTATAATTGTTTGAGTTTAATAAATAAACCATTCTTATTGACAATCGTTTAACAAGTGCTTGACAGGAGTTACGACAAGTTCAGAAGCAAAGAAATCTGGGCATAGATAATAGACAATGATAATATGTAGGCAGTGTTACTATATCCAACAGTTCCATTTATATAGTCAAAATGTTCTCAAACGTAGTTTTGAAGTCTGTGTAAAGCACATTTAATAGAGAATGAAGACCAAAACGTCATTAACCAGGACGTTTGTCAACGATAAGTTGCGGAACTGTGAAAATTCGCGCCTTCCAATGTACAATGTTTTGCTTAAATATATTATTTCCGACAAGAAAAATTACGTAGATTTCATTTATATACATCAATAAATAATTTTACGAAAGATAAAATAAATAATTTCCATGTCTATAACTAGAATTATGTAAACTGTGTTATCTGTGTTAAGTGATGTCATTTACGGAACGCTTGAATGTTGATGATAATTTGATATAAATGGTGGTCCGCTTGCGTATACCCCAATTTAAATCTCGTGGAAAATAAATAATAATAATGCTTTTTTAATAGATTTCCTCAATTATCTTAGATCAATGCACGGATAACGCATGTGTGCGTGTTTGTAGCTCAAAGCATTTCAAGTATTACCGTGATTTATTTTTGGGATATTATGCCGTGTCCTCTTTCTTTTGCCAATATATCGCACAGCGTTACAATGTTCATCATAAGGATAGATGTGTGGAATGTGGTGAAGTGTGTATTTACGTATGTAAATGCAATAACAAAAAGCAACATGGGACAATACCTCAAAAATGAGTCACGATAATCTATAAATATTATAAAAAAGGAAACCATGTTTCCCTACCCGCCTAATTTTCTTCACCACCAGCCATTGCCAACCATCGGTGATTATTATGGTGGTAGATAGACCTTGGTGTCACATTGAAAGTAATATAGTTTGGTGGAGGTGGCTGAGTGGGTGACAAAAAAGTGCTCTGTTATGGGAAGGCCGCGAATGCTTCAGATTATTTCAGAATGAGCACAACGACGGTGTCGGTGAGTCTGGAAGGTTCCAGAAAGTTCATGAAGCTTCTCGAATGCTCTAGAAGGTTCTGGAAATAGAAAGTTAAAGAAGGTTCTATAAGGTTCCAGAGCAGCGGAGTGTGTAGGTGAGTCGAGAAGGTTCTGGAACGTTCGAGAATGCTCTTGAAAGTTCTGGAAGAAGCCACAGTAACGCGGGACGGGGTACAGCTAGTAGTCCAATATAATCTAATAACTTATACAAAAATGTTAATGTTATATAATGGATAATACTTTTGGCCATGAAAATCTAAGATCCTACTTATACAATTCGAGGTTTGTATTGCCATCCGAAGTAAATAATGTTCTTCAAGCAGCTGATTTATAGATGTTCACGAGTCAAGTAATAAGCTTCTATCGCCGTCGATTCTCTTGCTTGTCAGGTGTTTTGTAATGTCTACATGTCCAACGTGTCAATACAATATCTATAGAAGGTCTTCAGTTTCTCTTGATCTAGCTGCACTAGTTTGTTGATGTCTTGACGTCTCGAGCTCTGTAAATAACTGTATATAAAATAGTCTTTGTTTTATTTTTTTTCAGTTTTTATTACATACAATAACTTTACATATTTTAAAAACATTATTTGATAATGCGGGCCTCAGTGGGTGCTTTATTCGTACTGAGCCCCCCATTTTACAATTAAATCATATTCAATAAATAAAATAATAAATTGATTTAAATTAAATTAAAAAAAATAATAATAAAGGCGGCAATGAAAAAAAAAAATCGGAAATTGCAGTACCTACTTTGAGTACGGTTGTACATAATGATGTGTGTATTTTTTATTATTTTTTATTTATCAAATAATTAATCAATTTACAGAGTGTAAAAAATAGCTATTTCACAGACCCAATATTTTACCTGTTAAGGCTATACTATGGCAAAAAAATTATAATTTAGCAAAAATTTACCCCGCAGCATAAAGAGAAATTAGAACATAAATACAGCACTAGATTCACGCGCAATGACGGTTTAATAGTTCCAAAATTTAATAATAAGTACGGACATAGAACGTTTGAATACAACATACCGAAGATATTTAATTTATTTCCTGACAAAAGAAAAATATTTCCTGAAAAAGTGGCTATCAGGAAAAAAATATTTACTTTAATATGTATGAAAAAATGTTGAATCTGTAGATATAAGATGTAAATTATAACATCTAAAATGTATATGTAACTAAACTCTAAGCACCTGTTGACAAGCCAATTCAATTGGCTTAGCATATTAGATTAGCTTGGATTAGATTAGCTTGTTTGTTGATATGTATTTACTATTAATTCAATAAAAAATAAAAATGTTAACTTAAATAATTTATACAATTAATTTTCACTGCTTTTAATTTTTTGAATGTGCCTCTTCTATAGAAGCTGGCGCTCGTGTCTAGAAGAGTGGTGAGCATCAAGAATATTTAGTGTTTGTAATTATGAATATTAAAATTTATCATTAATTAAAAAGAAGAGTTTCATTGAACTTTTACATTGAACTTTTCTTTAATTACTTTTAGTAGTTGTTTATCATTTTCTATTCTTCTGACATTTTAGGGTAGGCTGTTGAAGTATTTTTTCCCTAGATATATGTAATGATGTTGAGCAAAAGTGGTGTTACATTTTTTAATATGTACCACCAATATTTTTTAAAACCATATTAATGATATTGTGTATTATGTATTACGTATATATGTTTTATTATTTTACTTTATAAAGGTTAAACGTTTTTTTTTCTTTAAAGTTAGCTGTATACTACAATAGGTTAAAATTAATAAATAAATAAAAACTTACATAATATCAGTTTTAGGGACTTTAATTTCAAAAAAGGAATTAAGCATTTATTCAAAAAAAAAACGTTACTATCAATATGACAACTCTTTTTTTTAAATTTCTTCAAGAAACCAATATCAGAGTAACATAATATTGAAAAACCAAGCCATTTAGTAAAAATAAATCTGAATGGATTGGTCCTACCACTATTCGAACGAAGGAGTCAAAATTCTATTTCTTTATAAAAGGAAAGTACATTTATCATCGAAGAATAAGATGTTACCAACAAATCTAAACGAAACATAACAAGAGACACAGAAGATAAAAAATACGCTATGCACTGGGAATTGAACGTCTTATCAGGACAACGTCTTTATCCACTCGACTTACCACCTAATTTTATAGTCATATTTGTCGATATCATATTTCAAAATTAGAATTAAAAATATTACCTAGAAACTAATTTGTTAATTATTGTCTAATTCAACAAAAATTGAAAATAGATTTAATTATTATAACGGCTCCAGACCCCTCCAGTTTCCCAGCATATATGGATTGTTAGTATATATATATACACACTTACAACACATATATTTAAAGTAGGTGCAGCAGATTTTTAAAACCGGAAACAAAACTAAAAAATAAATTTACAAAAAAGAACTTCGCAAAGTTCAGTCAACTACAGGGTTTTCCCTGGAGAGAGAGGTGTTATTTTGAATAGCCCGCTATTTTGATAGATGTTACTTTTGAAGCTGTCATTTTTTAACATTTGACAAGTAGAAACTACGCCATTAATAAAAATGGAACGATACAACATCGCATTGAAATTATTAAAATTCACTTGAGTGAATCAAATGCAATCATCTTGAGTGATGAGGCCCATTTCCACCTCGGTGGCTTGGTCAACAAAAAAATTTAATTCTCGGAAAACCCAAGAGTTATTGTTGAAAAGCATCTCTATCCTTAACGTGTGACTGTTTGGTGCGGTTAATGGTCCGATGGAGTCATTGGACCTCATTTTTTCGAAAATGAGGCTGGAGCAACAGTTACGGTGAATGGATTGCGCTATCGAGAGATGATTAATGATTTTTTATGGCCGGAATTGGTGGTGTTGATCTAGACAACGTTTATTTTCAACAAAACGGCACACTACGTGCCACACAAGCAACGAAACCATTGATCTTTTACGATTAAATATCAAAATAAGACCTCTTATTGGAAAACCCTGTATTTAAAAATAAAATTTCCACTTGCAGTTGAAATCAAACAATTTATAAAAAAATTCACACACGTCACGAACAGACTGAATTTGACAGGAAATGCAAATATCCTCAGCTTGAAAACACTGCCAGCAGGATTTTCCAAAAATTTGTTTCTCTTTTTAAATTCATCTATTTGATTTGCGATTTTGTTTTCGTGAACGAATAAATGCAATAGGAAGTGGAAATTTCAATTTTAACCACAATCCGACATCCGTTCGAGCTGAAACTCGGCAGACTCGTTATCAATGAAAATACATTATCGCAACTTTAGATGGCAATCAAACATACACACCCATTTTTTTGAAATTGGATGACATTATAGCAGTTAATATATGAAATAACTGTCGCTCCTACCCAATCTGCATTTGGCGGAGTTGTTAGCGTATCTTATTCTAGACCCAGGGGAGGAAGGTTCAATCCCTAGTCAATCCATTTAAGTTTTAAAAGATATTTTAAAAGTTGACAGCAGTTAAGTGCGGTTTCCGGAGAGAACGGTCAATTCTCCATCAAACCTTTTCAAGATTTATTACAGAAAAAAACTTAGTTTTTTAATGGGTTGATTTTTGTGGTGTAGAAGTGGGATATTAAGACCACATATTCTTTTAGTTGTTCATCTCTTAACAAATACCTTCTCTTAAATAATAATTAATTTTTTTGCATGATTTGTATAGCGCCGTTTTTGTGCAAAATCACCTCAAGGGCGATGTACAGTGTCTTCTATCAAGCATCTAAAATTGTCTATACTCTGTTCAATATCTCATCTCCTCGAAGTCTGAACTCTATTTTTTTTTAATTTGAATTACGCACAAGAGTGTTAACTGCTTCCAACCATCTGGAGCCAGTGCGACTATGGCATCCCCAATCGGGGTATGTTGTTGAAGGGCTCCAATCTTTCACATCATTATGAAATGCGACAATTAAATAAAATTAACAAATAAATTCACCCGTCATTCCATTATTTTAAATGACAGCCTACAACACCATTGAAGTATGAAAACTACAAATATGTGAAAAAAAAAAGTTCTATTTATACGGCATCCATAGGGTCAGACTCTCGACTAGCAAGGTAACGGGGTCGTATTCTGGAGTGCGCAAGTAAATTTTATTTTAATAATTTGTGTAATTTCACAAATTACTCATTAAAAATAGTATATATTATATTTGCGGCACGTTCAGAATGGAAAATACTCCCGAAATTGCCCAAATTGCCCTGGTGTAAGACAACCATTCAGAATTGAAACGTTGCTTGAAATGGCTTTGGCCGTGTTTGGTAACCAGATCTTAATAGCCAGGTACTTTACCACCTTTCTCTTCCCAATCTTATTTCCCTCCCACTACATTCAACCTCACAACATAACCCAACTGGGGATGACATATTGTCACTGGCTCCAGACGGTTGTGAGCAGTTGGGACTCTTGTGCGGTTTCACACATAAAAAATTTTTAAGGGTAATTTATTTCAAATTAAAAAATATATATATATATATTGTAATTTTGGAACAAAAAGTTGCCATTTACAAATTTTAAGAGCAATTTAGTTCTTTCTACAATATATAAAATATTACTTCCTCTTGAGTTCAACAGCTTGGCTGAGGAATGATTCATCGGCCTCAATATTATCCTCCCTCCTACAACATGGGTCTTTTCAAGACTCATGTTCTCAAAAACAATCGTTCGGGACATCAAAGTTCCATTTGCCAATTTCCAATTTGAATTTCAAACAAAAGTGGGCATTCAAATTCAAACATTGACCCACAATATCTCAGTTTCACATCAAAGACAGATAGAACCTTATTGTTCCAAGGGAACGACGTCTAAGAATAAATTGTAAGCTTTTAAAGAAATGAATCTGCAAGTCATTGATGGGTGTAAAATAGTACCCTAGAGTATACCTTCTATTTTTGATCCTTTTTACGGCTTACTAATGTGACTTTTTCTTGAAGTAGTATCGACTGATTTAACTTCAGTGTGACTTAAGATGGATGCATATTTTACAGGACAGTGGACTGCGTAAAAGAGTGGGTGAAATATCGCCAGAGCAAGACAAAAGACAAGGGAGAATGTAGAGCAGAAGTAATGGATATTTGATCTGAAATGTATCCATTGCACAATACAATACGATATGACTTCCCATTACAGTTGAAGTTTTTTTACTGAATGGTTGGTTGTGTGAAAGGAATTATTAATTAATTTAGAATTAACGGCACCATGGTCATTTACATACATCATAGTTATTGACTGTCATTGTACAGCGTAGAAAGAATAAAGAAAAATAAAATTATAAAATCATGTAAAAAAACAAGACAATAGAGAAAAGAGTAAGCATTAGTACAAAGTTAATGAAAGAAACGAAGAAGTAACAAAAACCAAAACAAAATACCTGTTACGCAGTGACCTCGTTAAAATATCCATTTGAAAAACAAAAGTTTCAATGGTGCAGCTTTTTACTGCAATAGAGGCATATTAAAAACACCAGCTAACATAGCATAAGAGTTCCCTATAGTGTGTAATCTATATAACAGGATTGTAGCCTGAAACCGTAGTATAATTATAATAATTACACGGTTGTTAGAGACGTTAGGAAATTGACCTAGATGTACGGTGACATTTCGACAAAAAATAACATAAATATTATTCTTTCCCATGTCGTCACTGGTCACCTAGCCAAGACCGATGTGTTGAAATGGAAACAAATTTTGCTGAGGAACATTCAATTTGCAAGGCGGGTATGGGTGCCGCCGTCCCGGGAACCATTTATTGGATAGCCAACACCCCTGCCACAGGGGTTCGCTACGATTGGTGATTAAGCAGGAGTGGCCGGGTTCATGGTGTAAGGATTGTCTAGGTCTTGGCAGCAGATGCTTTTTGCTCATCTAATGCGTGGTGGACCGAATCGGAAGAGATTGGTTGAGGGGGCACATCCAATCCAGATTCATACCCACCCCTCTTACCTTTTTCCTTCCCAGAACTTCCTCTTCGTAATTTCTATTCAAGGGGCCTCCATTTTGGATCCAATTAAAAAAGTCAAACTGTTAAACACTGTATTCTAAAAATAATAAATACACTCGGTTAACTATTATTTCTATAATCACGCTACTGGTAAAGGTTACATAATAAGGATTTATAATTTAGCTAGATAGTTCACCACTTCATGCAACATACGCAAAGCTTTATTAAAATATTTGAGAACGAACCACAATATATAAAGGTTAATGTTTTTTTATGAAAACTTCTCTTATCGGTACCTTCGCAACTATATTTGAAATTTACGATTAATTAATATTTTTTTTCTTCGTATTTTACAATATATTATATTATATACATCTCTTACGGCACCTTCATCGCATCAAATTTGGAACCATTGGAATAAAAGTATCTAGAGATATTTCTTGTACTCTGCTCAGAAAAAATGACTGTGGTGGCTGTGCGTATACGTTCTCCAGTCATTAAACATATTGCAGAGGTGTTGGCTATTCAATAAATGGTTCCCGGGGCGGCGGTTCCCATACCTGCCTCCCAAATTGCGTGAAGTAAATTTTACATATTTTTTTTTATTTTCCTCGTCTTAATCAAGAAACAAGAATAAATCATGGCACATAAAAAATATGCTCGAATGCAAATTTAGCGGTCGCGGGTTAATTGTCATCAAACACGGCTAAAGCCATTTCAAGCAAAGTTTAATCAGTGCGATATTGAAAGTATCTACCACTCTGAAACGCAAATATAATATAATATTTTAAGTGAATAAATGGTGAATTAATTTAATTTAATTCAATTTTTTTTTATCCTGATGACGAAACCTTTGGGTTTGAAACATGTTGATAATTGTTACTAAAAATAGTGGTTTAAAAATGTATTATTTTCATTAAAATAAATATATACCGAGATAATATTTGAAAATCTTCTACCATCATCATTACGAGGGGAAGATAATACTAGTTCATAATTATGTATGTAACAGCTCTTCAAATAATTGGATGAGTTAGTCATATGTATGCAACGAATATGCAGATAATTTAATTTATTTATCTCATGTACGTAACGAATTTCCAAACAAATGGATTTATTGGTCATAATTATGAATGTAACATTTCTCCAAATAATTGGATTTGTTTGTCACATGTTTGTTACGGCTCTCGAAACAATTGGATTTATTGGTCATAATTATGAATGTAACAGCCCTCCAAACAGTTCATAAATTTAAATTTATTTATTTCATCAAAAAAATTACAGAATTACAACATATCATTAGTAAGTAAAATACCTATATGTAAGTTGGTAGCAATGACATTGTTGAAAGACTGTTACAATAATAGAACAGTTTCTAATAGAAAAAAAGTAAATATGTATAAAAGAGTGTTATATAGATATGGCATAATATACTATATTTTAAGTTGTGCATAACCTGCCTCACTAGGCAAACCTGTGTTGAGACAGATTTTTTAGTTAATGATTTCTCACATTTTGTCTATGGTTTATTTATAAGTGTTTAATATTGGTTCCTATACAGCAATACATTATTTTAGGTTATATTTTTTATTTGCATATACACAATACAAATACAGCAAGTTTTAGCACAATACATACTATAATAACTATCAATGACAAGGCGTTTGGTTAGGTTACATTTTTGTTTGCATATACACGATACAAATACAGTAAGTTTTAGCACCATACATACTACAATAACTTTCAGTAACAAGGCGTTTGGGTGAGGGCACCAGTATATGCTCGATTATTTGAATAAATCCAAATTTTAAAATTTTTTTAAAATTCCTTCTGTGTTTGACTCAGTTTAATATTTTCTGGGAGCATATTGAATATTTTTGTGGCAAAGTATCTAAAGCCATGTTGACCAAAGGTGGAAGAAAGTGCAGTAGCTTGCAATATGTCTTTGTTCGAATTACGCGTAAATCTCAAGTTAATTTTTTTTCGTAAAGCACGTGTTTGTTTTTAAAAAGAAGCATGAAGATAATTTTTACATAGATCTGTCTAACATCAAATACTCTCATTATGTGGAAAATTAAGTTACTGATTGAAGTTTGAGGAAGTTTGAGAATAATTTTGATAATTGTTTTCTGCGCCTTTTCAACAGGATCTAGAGCTGATGAAGTACCTCCTCCCCATGCAATCATACCATACTCAATGATGGATTGGGTGATTGCAAAATAAATCGTTTTTAGAATTTGTAAGTTAAGGAAGATCCTTATGGATCTGAATATATGTATTGTTTTCCTATTTTATTTGCAATGATCTGAGTATGTAGATTCCATTTGAGGTATGGGTCAGTGGTGAAGACGAGGTACTTCATTTGTGGAGTACGCTCTATACTGAGGAACTCATTACATTAATTGGAATTCGTACAGTTATGTATTTTTATAGCGTAATCATCATTTGGTTGGCCTGTAGTATTGATGCTTGAAGTGACATTTTTTTCGTGTTAACGGTAAGCGTGTTTATATCTAACCATTTTTTAACTAAGTTAATAATTTTTTTCAGCTTTTTTAAAAACAGCTGACCAATTGAATTTGAACAGTAAGACAATATCGTCAGTAAAGCTAACAATGCTTCCCTCAATTTCTAGGTTGCAAAAGTTGTTAATATACAGTAAGAACAGAGTCGGTCCCAGTACGCTTCCTTAAGGAATTCCATAGTCAGATGAGCGCTGATTACTGAGGGGATTATGTATTTTAACTTGTTGTTTGCGTCCATTTAGGTAGATTTTAAAAAAGTTTGGCTCTTTGTTCGCAATGCCAATATTTTCTAGTTTTTGAATTAGTTTGATGTGTGATATTGTATCAAAAGCCTTAGAGAGGTCTAAAAAGATTGATTTACATTTATTTCCTTTATCAAGGCTTTTTACAATGAAGTCTGTCACACTAGCAATGGTACCTGGGGAACTTTTATTTTTTTGGAAACCATATTGATGTTTTGAAAGTATTTTATGGCTCTCGACGAATTTTAAAAGTTGTGCATTAGTGAGGTTTTCATAAACTTTAGACAAGCTATTCAGTAAAGTAATTGGCCTATAGTTGTTGATATCTGTATTGTTTCCAGATTTGTAGATAGGAATGACGATACTTTGTTTTAGGTTGGATAAGTTAGTCACATGGATGTAACGGCTCTCGAAACATTTGGATTTATTGGTCATAATTATAAATGTAACAGCCCTTCAAAAAGTTGGATTGGTTAGTCACATGTATGTAACGGCTCTCGAAACAATTGGATTTGTTGGTCATAATTATGAATGTAACAGCCATCCAAACAGTTGGATTACTATTAACAATTGTATTTGTTAGTCATATGTGTGGACTGCTTTATTTACAATCCTAATTTTATTTTTACAGTCTTTCTCTAAAGTTCACATCGCTTGTCGGCCTGTTGGCTGAGATCAAAGTGTAGTCCACATCTGTTTAAATATTCAAACCCTTTTTCTACACTTTTTCTTTTCTACGCTTCACCCATAGGAAAGTACTCACTCTTACGTAGGATGATTTTTTAAACATTGACTTTCCACGAAAGCACTAGCGGTTGTTTTAAATAATGTATGAAATGAGAAAAATAAAGTGCCTTCGCCTGCGATGAATCCAGATACTTATTATTTATTTAGTAATATCGTGTGGTTGTGCCCTTGCAGAATCACAGCGTCGCTTGATTTGAATTTAAATTTCCAAATTACCGAGAATTGAGAAAGATTTACCCGAAGAATAGAGTGGTAATGGTCCATTCACACGCGACGATCTTCGCTCCAAACACAGTTATAGGGAAGATACTATTCGTTTATTACAACCATTGCGGCCATCTCCAGCAGTTCTGCTTGCTCGTATAACGGTGGCACCAACACCAGGGGCGATCAACCTATCCTATAATGCAGCCACCTTTTATTATTACTTAACGATATTAAACCTAATTCTGTTTTACACATTGGATACGTTCCATAGAAACATAGCACAAAAAACTGAAAACAATGTTTTAAATGTACTACAGGTGAATATAATGTCACTTTACATATTGCATAGAAAAATTGGAGATATGTGCTTGATTCAATTCTATTATAATTCATTTCTTAGTGCAAATACTTATTACCGTTTGATTGCATTATAACTCACTTCTGAGTGTAAATAATTATTAGCATTCAATTCTATTATAACTCACTTCTAAGTGCGAATACTTATTACCATTGCGATTAGTGGACTCTGTTATTTTCAATTAATATATCTATTGTTGTTATCTCAACACCATTTAAAAACAGAATTTTCTGTACTTATCATTGTATGAGTTTTTTAGAAAACAACTTTTTTGCATTAACAATTACAGACTTGGTACATCATGCCATATTCAACTTTACAGGGGAACATAAAATATTTATTTTTATTGACTTTTTAATAAGATTAGAAATGTAAACTGGCTATTTACACCATTGGCCAACAGCGATACGAAGATACAGATTTTTTTTTCATTTTACTATTTTCAGGGGTTCGCGTACCAAAGTTTTATAACCCTACCAAAACTATTACTTCCTTCGTTGAATAGAAGCACATTACTTTGAACTGTATACAGATAGGTACCGAATTTAAACGTGTAAGCATACCTTAAGAATATATCACTGAGAAAATCAGACACCATTATTTGGTGAGATGGGCGAATGAAAATTGGTTGGTTATTACTAAAATGAAGGTCCGTGGTAAAATGATGTTTACCTTTTTCGGTCTGACAGGAATTTTGGCAATTCCAACAAATTAAGTACGTCCTTCATTATCAGATAAGTAATTGAAACCACATACAGTAAAGGTCCTGAGTGAAATGGTGTCATTAGCAGCCATTAAATAATGTTGCTTTCAAATAATATTCACATCATATTTCTATTGCGCAGTTTCGTGAAAATTGACCTCAAGTCAAAATATATAGGTACATTAGATCTATGTTAACTCAACACATATAGTGGTGACTTTTGAAAAAATAAGATATGTTTGTAATGTTTACACGGGAGGTGCTCGGTTGTGCTGTAACCTTTTTTGTGTAGTGTCTATATTTTATATTCCTTTATGTTTTCCTATAGCTTTTACAAGGTATAGTTTGGTTCGTTTTTAAATGAGACATGTTTTTCCAGTTTCGTAGAACTCCATCTAAGTTTCGCAAGTGTTTTAGTTCTTATTATTGTGATAGCTGTTTCGGAGTTCAAGGTCATTTTCAAGCTGTTTTTAGGCTACGTTGAGACGACTTATTTACTTGATTCTATTTCAATTTAAGTAAAGTTATATTTTAATTAATTAAGTAAGGAAAATTATTTATTTCATAATTCTCAGTATGCTCACAAGACCTAAATAATATAAAGCAATAAAATAAATAGCAGTCTCGTCTTTATTAAACAATTAAGAAAATTACGATTACCATATAATGTGGGGAAAACGAACTTCAAAACACTCCACAGAATAGAAAATCTATTATCACAAACACTTTCTCAATAAATACATAATTTTCGACAGTTAACAAATTGAAATAGAAGCATTTGATTATGTCGTCTCAAAGTGGCCTAACCACAGTTTTGAAACCGAAACAGCTGTCATAATTAAAAAAAACGCAGAGCTAAGTAATTACATTATAAAATTTTATTTCCAAATTTTTTTTATAAAAATTGTAACTGTATTACACGGAGTTTTGTGGTTTCGGTTTCAGTCTGTATTTGGTGTCAGTATATTATCTATTTCTGATCTCCCTATGTTTTGTTCTGTTTAGTGGTTTCGGTTTCAGTCTGTATTTGGTGTCAGTATATTATCTATTTCTGATTTCCCTATGTTTTGTTCAGTTGAGTGGTTTCGGTTTCAGTCTGTATTTGGTGTCAGTATATTATCTATTTCTGATCTCCCTATGTTTTGTTCAGTTGAGTGGTTTCGGTTTCAGTCTGTATTTGGTGTCAGTATATTTTCTATTTCTGATCTCCATATGTTTTGTATCCACCTTTTTATTTCATATTTAATATTTTGTGATTTTTAAATGAGAGTGAGATTTCATTGTACAGTTTAGTCCAGTAGTATGTAGGAAGTTTTATCGTTCAAATATTGTATTTATAGTTGCTTGTTGGTTATGTTAGTTCTCATTTATTGTGTTTTATATTTATGAATATAAAGGAGAATTTTTATTTAATTTCATGGATTTTAAATAGTGATTTTAGGATGTATAAATTAATACCGATAATTACGTATTACAATAGTGATAGCTTCCTGAATAATGAAGCTCACGATATACAACTTTATATTTTGAAAATATCAATGAATTTTCACAAACCAATTAATACCCCGGTATGATTTGAGATTTTCACGGCCAAAAGAATTATAGTATTTGTTTTTGGGGTATAATGCCGTGTTGCGCTAACTCCTTCTTTAGCCAACGTTTCGGACAGCATTGCAGTGTCAATCATCAGGTCAGATGTTTAATTTAATTTAATGATGTGTAATTGGACAGTGCAATGCTGTCCGAAATGTTGGCTAAATAAGGAGGTAGCCCAACACGGCATAATACCCCAAAAACAAATCACTATAATCAATACCCCATATTAATTCTTATTTTACGGTGTCTTTCATGGAACGCTATAAACTGATTCTATTCAATTTATACAACAAAATATTATGTTGAAAAATTTCAACTCTAATATCTGTCTTTATTAATATAAATACAATTAAGATCCAGTTCGTCGCTTCTTTTAGAGTGTAATAAAAATAGTGTTTTACTTTTGCAAACAGCTTTTAAAGCTCGAATAAAAGGCGTTGGATACACATAGAAATAAAAGCAAATCCCAGAGCATTTATCCCACTTTGCACTACAGGTTGTGAGTTATATAACGAGCAAAGAGTTGCAATATCGACCAACTACACTCGTTCCTCGCAGATTCGAGTTTATCTCAATCTGAGATGGATCTCCATGGTTTCTTCAGACTCGGTGCTAAGCGCACTTGAAGTGAAATGACACTAAACTGCGCTATATAAATTCCATGTTATTATTATTACTATCGGTGCTAACCGGGAATGAATCACAGACAAACTGCCTTACTTATTAGATTCTTACGCGCCAGTTCAGCGTTGGTACAGTTAAGCTTGCTTTAAATTCCGGTTTAATTATACCTACGCCATGACTCGAACTCGAACCGTTGGGTTGGATATCTTACCTTCTATACCTTAATAGGGTCAGTCGCCGAACGCTTGTCAGGAAGATACCATCGTATGGGATCCAACATAAGTAATGTTTTCACTATTCCGACTAATATTTACTAGTAAGTTAATAAGTAAGGGTGAAAGAGTAAAAGTAAAATAAAATCTTGTAAATCAATTATTTTTACGCTATGTAAAAATGGTGTATTTAACACCCCTTGTTTTATTTTTAATGTATGTAACCAAATGACGTTGTACCCGTAAAACAAGCTAACTATATTTGAAAGAACCGCTTAGGTTTGTATTAACTCGTGAATAAATTTTCATAAATTTACTATTGGATCTTTTTATAAATATGTTTCATTTAATGTATTAATAGTCCTTACCTACGTATAACCAAGCGGTTAGATTTGCACCATTTAATTTAATTTATTCAATTTAATTCCATTCAATTTAATTTCATGTTATTGTATTAATTTCTCTTTTATTTCATTTATTCTAATGTTATAGATCATATTAGTACTCTGGTATACCCAAAAGTCACGAACCGCAACAGCATTAATAGCATAAATATTTTTTTAAATTTATTAATCGACAACAGAAATAAAAAATCCAGATATGGATATTCCAAATATATTTAAAAAAACACACTTCAAAACTTTTTGATTAACATATAATTTTTGAGCAAAGCTTAAACTTGTTCATTTAATTCATTGTATTTCTGTAAATACAGCGATATTTGCATCGTACCTATTTATAAATATTTGTATACATTTGCATAAGGAATGAAAGACAAAAAGACTTACCAAAACAAGTCAAAAAGGCATTGTATGTTATGAGTAATCATTAAATATAATTATTTAATTGTGTGTTAGTTAATTCTCATAAGTAAGTCAATAAGAGCTCATAAAAAATAGTTTCAGGCGTTATAAAAACCACCCTTTAAAAGCACATTTTAAAACAATAATGAATTCATCCCGTTTATAAAGGTTTTCCTTGTTCGCCATTTTGTTTGTAAATGGCGCTAGCTCGATCCATCTGATCCGACCTAATGGACGCTAAATGCCAATTAATCGCCAGTATACCCTTCATTACTCTCCCCGACCGCACCGCGAATATTTCACGATAAACAAAATGGAAGAACGAACAACAAAATGGCGGCAAGCTTGCTCTTGCCTTTCCCGCCGAAATAATAAGGATAAATAAGTCACGGTAACTTAATTACCCTAGAAAGTAAAAAAGTTACATGGATGGCTTTTTTTGTGATTTTGATTGTGTGAAGTGCAATTGCGGAACCTTTATTACGACAATGTGGTAGAACTAGCGGTAATATGATTTATTTTTGGGGCACTATGCCGTGTTGCACTACCTCTTTCTTTAGTCAACGTTTTGACCAGTATTATTGACATCAGAGGCGGATGTGTGAATACTGGACACTGTAATGGTGTCCACGGCGTAATACACCAAAAATAAATCACCACAATATACAGGGTGTATCGGCACGTACCCGACAAACTTTAACCAGCTATTCCTTAGCATATTTGGAGTAAAAGATCTTATGTGCACTTTGCTGTCCGGTAACGTTTTTTTTAAATAATAAAAATGTTTTATCCTTTGTCACAGTTTGAAAACCCATCTGGCAAATATTTTATTCGAATTCTGTTGAATAATGCACGTGTGTACCTATATTGGCGCACTTTTACAATCACAACGAAATGGCACACACCATTCGTCTCATTTTTAACTATTATTATTTAGTGTTTGCGAAAGAGCGAAGACGCTTTTTGACATACTTGCTTATAATATAACAGCTGTTGAACACGAAACGCAATGCCAATGACAGTGATGTAGTGTGGAAATTTTAAATTTTTTTGTTTTAATTGAAAAAAAAATGCTACCGGACAGCAAAATGCCCAAAACATTTTTTACTTCAAATGTGCTAAGGAATAGCTGGTTAAAGTTTGTCGGATTAGTGCCGATACACCCTGTATTATGTCAGTTTCTATATTAGTGATGTTTTCAAAGACACGTCATATCAATTTTTTTTTTAAATATAATTTTTAACATTTGTTGAAAAAAATTTGACCTTACTGGGTCTTAACTTACCCCGTTCTAAGGTCATTATAATTTGTATGAATTATAAATTGTAAGTTTTGTCATTTTTTTTAGTAAGTTAATTTTTTTAAGTAATTTTTGAAAATGTTAAAAATATACAAGAGGTAAATTATAAAGCGAAATAATAGAAGAAAAACACGACATTATACAAAAAAATGTATGGTGGAAAATCATACAGAAAAATATATAACATAACATCAATCTTTGTTTGGTTGTAACATTTTATTTACATTCCTCATCGAATTCAATAAAATATTCGCACCGATTCTTTAGTAAAGCTGTTAGTAAATATATTATACTATATACACAGTATAGTTCTGTTGAAAAACTGTCATTTAGAACCGATACGTTTGAAATTTCAGATTTAAAAATTGATTCATCTTCAGACCATGATTTTGAGTACGTATCCAAAAGTCAAGTCCATTCAGCATTGTAGTTCTTGAGAAAAAAGCTTTAAAAGTTCGAACCCAAGTCTTACATTTAGGCCCGTAAGAGTGATGATATTTTCTCAAATGCTTTTTTCTTCACATTTTAAAATTGATTCAACTTTAGACCATGATTTTGAGTACGTATCTGAAATTCCAGTCCATTCGGCTATGTAGTTCTTGAGGAAACGGCTTTAAAAGTTCGAACCCAAGTCTTACATTTGTTGACGTAATAAATGACACAAATGATCTTTTATGCAGATTTTAAAATTGATTCAACTTTAGATCATGATTTTGAGTACGTATCAAAAATTCCAGTCCATTCAGTTTTGTAGTTTTTGAGAAAACGACCTTAAAATTTGAACTCAAGTCTTACATTTAGGCCCGTAAGAGTGATGATATTTTCACGAATGCTTCTTTCTGTAGATTTTAAAATTGATTGAACTTTGAAACGCTAAAAATTTCTTTTGCCGGGTTTGGTGACCAGATTTACATAATTCTGTACCAGTTTAATATAAACGGTTATAAAATTTTTATACTACCAGTTTAATATTAACGTAATTGGGTTTGTTCGTAATGTAAAATAAATTTAAAAAAAAAAGGTAAGCACATACATTTTTTTCTTCCTTTTATTTAAATTTTTCGCGTTGATTTGATCAGGCGGAAAGTTTTTCGGTCGATGACCTCAATATATATTTCCTCAAGTGTGTACAATAATGTACCTTATAATTTAAATGACAATAAATACAAGGGTAAACACAACCAACACGGCCAACCATTATGTACAACGGTTGAATAAATGTGAAAACACCCCTCCCACATTTGTCGGGAAACTGATGTCAAGCGCCTTGAAAACAAAATTTATATTATGGTCCTGTTCATACAGAAATAGTCTTTTATAGTCCCGAAACACGAATAATAATGCAAGTTTTCATACATATTTAAATGGATCGTGAATAAAAGGCAAATTCACGCTTACTACTGAATTTGTAGACAATATCTAAAAGTGTTCACATTATTATGGGGTACGTATTTTGGGTAGGTAGTGTATCAGAATTATTTATTTATGACTAGCTGACGTATACTCGGCGTCGATCGGGGACTTTTGAGGTTGTGAATTCTAGTGTAGGACAACTCTATCTGACAACTGGGCGCATTTCAAAGGTGGAAATAATATTATTGTATTGTAGTAAATATTTGTTTCACTCGATCGTGACATGTCTTCCTCGGGCGTTTTCGACTTCTTAAACCATTCATTTCCAAGTCATACATTCTCCTTACATCTCTTTTTACGTTAATCACGTACTACGCTTCATTTTAAGACAAATAATGATTTGATTAATGTCTTCTTCGGGACTCCCCTACTTTTTTACCATTCAATTCACGTTTTATCATGAAATCGACATTGTAACTCTTAAAAAAACAACATTATTTCGACTTTTAACTTTAATTTGACTCTGTATCTCATTCGAGACAAAATGATGTAGCATTTAATTCGATTCTGTATCTCATTCCAGACAAAATGATGTAGCCTTTAATTCAACTCCATATCTCATTCCAGACATAATGATGTAGCCTTTAATTCAACTCCATATCTCATTCCAGACATAATGATATAGCCTTTAATTCAACTCCATATCTCATTTCAGACATAATGATGTAGCCTTTAATTCAACTCCATATCTCATTCCAGACATAATGATGTAGCCTTTAATTCAACTCCATATCTCATTTCAGACATAATGATGTAGCCTCTAATTCAACTCCATATCTCATTCCAGACATAATGATGTAGCCTTTAATTCAACTCCATATCTCATTCCAGACATAATGATGTATCCTTTAATTCAACTCCATATCTCATTTCAGACATAATGATGTAGCCTTTAATTCAACTCCATATCTCATTCCAGACATAATGATATAGCCTTTAATTCAACTCCATATCTCATTTCAGACATAATGATGTAGCCTTTAATTCAACTCCATATCTCATTCCAGACATAATGATGTAGCCTTTAATTCAACTCCATATCTCATTTCAGACATAATGATGTAGCCTTTAATTCAACTCCATATCTCATTCCAGACATAATGATGTATCCTTTAATTCAACTCCATATCTCATTTCAGACATAATGATGTAGTCTTTAATTCAACTCCATATCTCATTCCAGACATAATGATGTAGCCTTTAATTCAACTCCATATCTCATTTCAGACATAATGATGTAGCCTTTAATTCAACTCCACATTTCATTCCAGACATAATGATGTAGCCTTTAATTCAACTCCATATCTCATTCCAGACACAATGATGTAGCATTTAATTCAACTCCATATCTCATTCCAGACACAATGATGTAGCCTTTAATTCAACTCCATATCTCATTCCAGACACAATGATGTAGCATTTAATTCGACTCTGTATCTCATTCCAGACATAATGATTTAACCTTTAATTCGACTTTGTATCTCATTCCAGACATAATGATGTAGCCTTTAATTCGACTCTGTATCTCATTCCAGCCATAATTATGTAGACTTTAATTCGACTCTGTATCTCATTCCAGCCATAATGATGTAGCTTTTAATTCAACTCCATATCTCATTCCAGACATAATGATGTAGCCTTTAATTCGACTCTGTATCTCATTCCAGCCATAATTATGTAGACTTTAATTCGACTTTGTATCTCACTCCAGACATAATGATGTAGCCTTTAATTCGACTCTGTATCTCATTCCAGCCATAATGATGTAGCCTTTAATTCGACTCTGTATCTCATTCCAGCCATAATGATGTAGCCTTTAATTCAATTCCATATCTCATTCCAGACATAATGATGTAGCCTTTAATTCGACTCTGTATCTCATTCCAGCCATAATTATGTAGACTTTAATTCGACTTTGTATCTCATTCCAGACATAATGATGTAGCCTTTAATTCGACTCTGTATCTCATTCCAGCCATAATGATGTAGCCTTTAATTCGACTCTGTATCTCATTCCAGCCATAATGATGTAGCCTTTAATTCAATTCCATATCTCATTCCAGACATAATGATGTAGCCTTTAATTCGACTCTGTATCTCATTCCAGCCATAATTATGTAGACTTTAATTCGACTTTGTATCTCATTCCAGCCATAATTATGTAGACTTTAATTCGACTTTGTATCTCATTCCAGACATAATGATGTAGCCTTTAATTCGACTCTGTGTCTCATTCCAGCCATAATGATGTAGCCTTTAATTCAACTCCATATCTCATTCCAGACATAATGATGTAGCCTTTAATTCGACTCCATATCTCATTCCAATGCAGATAAAATGCGTTAAGTCTTCCTAAAGCGTTAAAATTTTCTATGCACTCGAATGAAATTCGTTGTTGAATTAAAGTCGATATAATTTAATTTTTAACAGTAACAATGAGGTTTACTGTATTTAATGGTAGATAAACCACAAGAAAGAGTTTACGCATTATTCAGAGAGTGCAGATACTGGAATGAGATACGGAGTCGAATTAAAGACGATGTAATGCAGTTTTGTAATTTTTATGATAGTACATGAAGAGAATGGTAGAAAAAGTCGGGGAGGCCCTATTAAGAAACGAACTACGTGATTATCGAAGAAAATGGCGTAAGGAGAATGTATGATGTGGAAGAGAATGGTAAAATAAGTTGGATACGCCCAAAGAAGATATGGCATGACCAAGTGAATCAAATATCTACACTTGTTTTCTCTCTATCTCTTACTACCCCCTCGTCCGTAGTTAATCATTCCATTTAAGGGCACGATTTTTATGTTAACGCTTATTGCTGTTTATCGTCTATCACCATATAATAATAATGAGTTACTAGCAGTTCTAACTAGCTCCGCGAGTTTTTTGCTGCTAGGCCTGCGGGGGACACTTGGTTGAGCTTCGCCCAATTTAAGTGATACTGACAACAGTTACATTTAATAGGTAGATATTAGGTCATTCACAGAGAGAGGGTGAGTATATATTGTTAAAACACGAAACAGGAAAGAGTTTAGGCATAATAAGAATGACAGTTGTTCGGGTAAAACTTTACCTTTCCCGAATAATTGCCTAAATGGGTAAAGGTAAATTAATAAAAGTAAATATTCGGAATCGCTGGACACGGAAAATACGAAATATTTTTAAATAATACCTTCTGATTTACCTTAATTAATATAAAAGGAATCTGAATGCATTTGGGAAATTTTTAATTTTTGATTGTCTTCTTTCCTTAGTAAAATATAGAGATAATGATATCCTCACTGGGATCTCCCGTGCTGAGGATTTCATTTACATATTATAATTTAATTATAAGAAAATTAATATTACAACAAAGTTACATACGAATTTAATCATGAACATATATCATGTAGTGTAATTTTTTTAAATAATTTTAATATAAGTCAGATAGTGTTTTTTGTATGGTTCAGTTTGGTAGATTTTGTTTTAGTCTGTGTTTGATATCAGTATATTTTCTATTTCAGATCTCACTATATTATCCGGCTTTTTATTTGAGATTTAAATGTTATAATGTTGAGGTTTTTGAGTGAGAGTGGTATTTTATTTTAGAGTTTAATACTATGATATAAGAAGCTTTTTTGCCCAAAAGTTGTATTAGTAGTTATTTGTTGGATAAGTTTTTGACCATAAGATCTAGTGTTTCTATTGTACGTGTTTGTTGTTATTTATTGGTGATAATATATTTTATATAAGGCGATCCTTCTGATTGCACGTGACCAAGGCATTTTTACACTATATTTCTGCATGATCCATCTGGTGGTGTGTCCTCTATGATTTGTAGTCGTAGGAATTCTTGATTAATGGAGGATATGGGCAACTCCATAACACATGGTACGATGGCACAAACAGGTGCAATAATTTCTTATGTACGGTACTACAAATAAATACATTAAAATGTAAACTCGAATTCAGAATAATTATACTAGTACGAGAAGTTCTGTGAACAGTTAAGTAGACCTCGCGTCCAAATCAAAACCCACATTTCTCTTACATCATGATTTGTAAGTAGGTATTTAAGTACCCACCTACTTAATTATAAACAATATACTTTAGGTAACATTTAAAAAATTCAAAGGAGGAATTATATAATTAAAAGAAAAAAATCACTATCTCAATGCCAATTGTATTTTTCAACATTCTTCAGGTAGGTACCATTATATAGAAAAAAATGCGAATAAGAAAAAACAAATAAAAACGATGATTTCGTGCAACAAAAATGATTTTTTACTGAACTATGAAAACGGCCACCATTTTGAATCGAAACGGACCTAGTACAAACAAATTTACTGACGGATGAAACGTAGAATTCAAAACTCGGTCAATAAATGTTGCAGCCAGAAAAAATATTTTTGGTTTTTAATTATTGTTGATTTTGTGGTTATAATTAAGTTTTCGCCCAGATAATATTCAACCTAACTGTAAAAAAATTACTTCACGACTGTAAAATATTAGAACCGAGTTGGTACTTGTAGTGTTTTGATACGGCTGGGCCAACTGTAATGTTTTTGGGAGTGGTGTTGGTAGTCTTAGTTAATGTGTTTATTGGGAAGATGAAAATCATAATGACAATATAGGAGAGGACAATACAGGCATTCACACGTTTTATTTATAAAATGTACAAGCATTTCATCTCTCTTGTACACATGATTTTTCATTCACTCATTATAGTACTAATAAAAAATATCTGGGATTCGAAAAAACCGGCAACGTGGCATTATGGTCGCATTTCTGTTTTTTTTTCAGTTTTGACAAAGCTCTTCAAAATGTCCCTGAAGTGTGGCACTGTGCCCTCTGGTTGGAAAAAAGCGGTAATTCACCCTATTCCCAAGAAAGGTGACCGCTCCAACCCGGCCAACTACCGCCCCATAGCGATCACATCAGTTCTGTCCAAAGTGATGGAACGTGTGATCAACGACAAACTGCTCACATACCTCGAGAAGAACAAAATTATCAACGACCGTCAATACGGATTCCGGCGGAACCGCTCGTGCGGTGATCTTCTCGCGTATGTGACGCATGTTTGGGGGCGGTGCCTGGAACGTCACGGTGAGACCCAAACGGTCGCGCTAGACATATCCAAGGCCTTTGACCGGGTCTGGCACCGAGGACTTGTCAACAAATTGCATTCTTACGGACTTCCCGCATCCCTGTGTACGTGGATTGCTGACTTTTTAAGGGATAGGTCGATTCAGGCGGTTGCTGACGGTTTCACCTCTTCCTCGCACTCCATAAATGCTGGCGTCCCACAGGGATCGGTTCTGTCTCCAACTTTGTTTTTGTTGCACATCAATGACCTTTTGACATGTGCACCGATTCATTGTTACGCGGATGACAGTACAGTTCATGATATCTTTTTATTTGACAAGCCCCCAAAGGGCACACAAACTCCAACGGCTCGGAGGGCTTTGAAGCAGAGAATGGACGGTTATCTCGAGAGTATTTCCTCCTGGGGTAAAAATAATCTCGTCGAATTTAATGTTTCAAAGACCCAATCCTGTCTGATTACGTCTAAAAGGGATCCAAATGATAATCTAGTCTCCTTCAACGGAAGCAATCTTCCGAACAGGCCTTCCATTGATATGCTTGGTGTAACTATAAGTGACCAGCTCAGGTACGGGGGCTCCATCGAAGCTAGAGTAAAGTTGGCCTCTCAGAAGCTGGGCGTACTGTACAGGGCCCGCAGATACTTTTATAGTACACAACTGCTCACCCTGTACAAATCGCAAGTGCGCCCTACTGTCGAATTTGGCAGCCATCTCTGGTCTGGAGCCCCAAAATACCTGAAAAAAACCCTTGACTCTGTGCAGAAACGGGCGGTCCGTTTGATAGATTTCCCAATCTTAACAAACGGACTGCAATCTTTAGAGCACAGGCGTCAGGTAGGTATGCTGTCCTTGTTCTATCGGTATTACAATGGAAGATGCTCTGAAGAACTAGCGTCATTGATCCCTTCGGCACCGGTGCGTAGTCGGGATACACGCCAAACGCGCGCCCAACATTTGTACACAGTTGACACTTGTCACATGAGAACGGGTCGCTTCTACGATTCGTTCTTAAGTTCAACAGCTCGGCTGTGGAACGAACTGCCGGCCTCTGTGTTTCCTCCCTCCTACAACATGGGACTCTTCAAGACCCATGTTCACTCCTTCCTCTCCACAAAAAGACCCTCCACACAGCATCCCCAAAGATGACATAGGCCCTGAGGGAAATTATTTTCTTCAGGGCCTCCTGTGTGGAGTAAATATAAAAAAAAAAAAAAAAATTTCAGACTGAAACGTGAAATTCTCGTCTTGAAAATGAGAAGTTATTTCAGACATATTATTTTTTAATTAACTGTTACCGCGTTAATTCAATAAGAATCTATGAAAGTAACCTTGTGTTCGCGCTTAGAAGCTGCAGACACGCATCTATGTAAGCTCCCAGATTTAAATTCTCCTGAAAGGGTAGTTCTTATACTAGTGTTCTTAAAGTGTGTCCTTATAAGTGAAATATGCCAAATTATGTGTTTTTTATGTTAAAATAATTGTATAGTGTAAATTCTGATAGATATGACATTTTCAAATATTGAATGTAAAAGTTTTATTCAAAAACTTTTTAGCAGACATAGTTTGTTGAATGGTGCAGTGCGAGTTCACAGATGCATGCCACATGTTTTCTGCTGGGACGGTGCGATGACCGATATAAGGGTACGTTGTATTTTTTGTGTGAACTTTCGAAATGGGTCGTAAGGGTCATAAATCATGATAAGATATACTTTGGAAGAATTGTGTGCTTTACGACCCTTGCCAGTTAAAAACAATATTAATAGTGATAATGGCAGTGATAATGACAAAAACCATAGTAATAATGATAATAACAATAGTGTACTATTTTCCCGACGTAAGGGAAGAAAACGAGGGTGTAGAGCCGGGAGGAAAGTTAAGCTAGTTAAAATCTTGCGTTTAGCACAAACCAGGAATGCTCGTCCGCCTAAGTTTTTAACCGTTGCCGCCTGGAATGCGCGATCCATTGGAAACAAACACGATGATATTGTGGATCTGATACGTGACAAAGGTATTCACATTTTGGCGCTATCGGAGACTTGGCACGAAAATGCAGACTCACTTTCAATCAAAAACCTTCGATCAAACGGGTTCTCGGTTTATGAAGCTGCAAGGCCCATTAAAGATGATACAACGAACATTAATTTTACAAATCATGGGGGAGTTGCAATTGTAGCGCAAAGTGGTATTCGTTTAGACAGTATAGGGATACGTCAGATTTATACTACTTTCGAGTTCGTCAGTTGCAAGGCTTCTGCCAATGGTGCATCCCTCGTCATAATCTCCATCTACCGTCCCGGGTCGTGCGCACCGACTGCAAATTTTTTTAATGAATTCAGGTCTCTCCTAGAATGCACCTCCAACTACAACTGTGATGTTATCATTTTAGGAGATGTAAATATTCACCTAGAAAAGAAAACTGATCTCATGTCCAAAAAATTCACCAAAATCCTGTGTGACTTCGGCTGCGAGCAGTGGGTAAACTCAGCTACTCATGATGCAGGAGGTACACTTGATGTAATCATTTCCCGAGTTGGGTCTCCCCCGAATAGAACTCACGTGACTGACATTGGACTATCGGATCATCGTCTCGTCACATCCGTGTTTGCCTTCGATCCTCCAAAATTGGAGTTTAAATCCGTTATCTCTAGAAATTGGAGAGAATTCGACTTCGAGGCATTTTGCAATGAACTGAAAATCTCACCGCTCTGTGATAAGGAAAAGTTTTGTAAATACCAGGTAGAAGAGTTAGTAATTCTTTATAATTCTACTCTACTAGCATTACTTGACAAAAATGCGCCTTTCACAGAGAAGGTCTGCCGCATTCGAAATGGCTGCAAATGGTTCGATGCTGAATGTCTCAAGAAGAAAAGGGAAATGCGAAAATTCGAGAGGTTGTACAGACGAAACCCGACTTTCAGCAATCGGCAACTTTGGATTGCGAAACAAAATGCTTACAAGGAAGAAGTAACGCAGAAAAAATCCAACTTTTGGTGTGAACAAATTGAGGCAGAAAAGGACCCTCGAAAACTGTGGCAAAATATAAAAACTTTATGTGGAGAGAGCAACATCAAGATTGATTCCTCTCTTGAAGCGGATAGTCTTGCGACATATTTTAGGAGTAAAGTCGAAAAAATTCGGGCTCTCGGTGGGGTAGGATTGCCTTCTGTCGCAGCAACAACTCCGCTCACTGGTAACTTCACTACTTTTGCAGCAGTAACTGAAGAAGATGTCGTACGTGCTGTGAAGTCTTGCCCAAACAAGCAATGCGCTCAAGACCCCATACCGACCTGGCTCTTAAAGAAATGTCTCCCGGATATAGCACCTGTAATTACCGAAATTATCCGGAAGTCTCTTGTAAATTCACTTGTACCGGGATCACTTAAAAAATCAATTATAACTCCAATACTAAAAAAACAAAATCTTAATACTGATAATACAGATAATTACAGGCCAATATCCAACCTACCATTCCTATCAAAACTGCTTGAGAAAATCGTTGCCAAACAATTAGTGGGGTACTTGAACTCCGCTGGTCTGTTTGCCAAAAATCAATCCGCTTATCGACGGTTTCATTCAACGGAAACTGTTCTTTTGCGGGTTGTTTCAGACTTGATCATCGGGATGGAAGCAGGTAAGTTGGGTTTGATATCTGTTCTTGACATGAGTGCGGCATTTGACACAGTAGATCATAGTATTTTACTAAATGTGCTTGAAACCGAATTTGGCGTTCGAGGTGATGCACTCCAATGGATGACATCGTACCTGTCTGGACGAGTAGCCTCAGTCACTTTCAATAAATGTACATCACCTGAAACTCCCATAGAATTTGGAGTTCCCCAGGGTTCTGTCCTAGGCCCCATTCTCTTCATTCTCTATACGAATCGTCTTGAACGACTAATTCACTCAGCTGGCTTTGAATCACAAGGCTACGCAGATGATCGTTTGATTTTCAAGTTTTGTTCTCCGGACGAAAAAGACGTCCTTAAAAACCAGGTGGTTAGCCTCATTAACACAATCTCAAGTTGGATGTCTGTCAATAAACTTAAACTAAATCCCACAAAGACAGAATTTATGTGGATAGCTTCCCCTGGAAGGCAAGCTCTCCTTGACTTCAGTCCAATCCGTATTCAGGATACGGATATAATCCCTTCTGCAGAAATAAAATTTCTAGGTTTCACTATGGACAATATTCTTTCTCTTGAATCGCAAATTTCAAAAGCTGTGAGTTCTGGTTTTTTCCATTTAAGGCAGATAAAATCAATCAGGAGATGCCTTCCCTCTGATGGAGCAAAGTCACTCATAAATTCGTTCGTCGTCTCACGTATGGACTATTGCAATAGTGCATATGCCGGCCTACCTCAGAAACAAATCAATAGAATCCAGTCAGTTTTTAATGCTGCGGCAAGAATGATTTTTGGTGAATCTAAGTATTGCCGTATAACCCCACTTCTAAGGGATCGCCTTCACTGGCTTCGATGCCCTGAAAGAATAGAGTTTAAGATCTGCTTAATGACCTTCAAAGCATTGCAAGGAATGGCGCCAGCATATATATCGGAACTATGTATCCGACAAAACTTAAGCAATAGACAGCTTACTCTAAGGTCAGCAGATCTAGATATTAGTAATCGTCTAATCGAACTTTCTAGGTCAAATCGAGCTGTTTACTATGATCGTTCTTTTAGTGTAACAGGCCCTCTCATCTGGAATAGACTTCCCTCAGCTCTTACTAATCTCCAGAATTTGGCTGAATTTAAACGAGCTTTAAAAACAAAATTATTTGAAAAATCTTACCATTTATAAATTTTAACTTCTTTTCAATATTTATAATAAGCCATATTCTAAAACTTCCGGTAATTGTTTGGTTTCGGTTGTCTCCTTATTGTACCTTTTTAGTGTCTGCTCAGAAAATTCTCATTTCTGAGCAAAAACTGCCTCCTGTTTTATGTTATGTTTTAGTTTTAATATTCGTGTTTTGTCCTGTCCTACTGTTATTGTTATTCTAAGTTTTGTCATCACTTTGTATAAACAGTGTATTTAGTTTTATAATATTAGATCTGTATTGGGTAAGGCACACTGTAGGAATAATTTTAAGAACTATTAACACTGAATTACCATTTTTTTAAAGTTTGTTATACGAGTAGTTAAGCGCACTTGAAGTGAAATGACACTAAACTGCGCTATATAAATTCCATGTTATTATTATTATATTATTAATGTTTTTTATTAACATTGATGTGTAGGTAATTGTACATCATAGAAAACCGGGTTTAGCGAGTGAGGTGTGTTCAGGATGCGCCAGCCCACAAATGCGTGGCTTGCCAGATCGGGAAAGTATGGTTTGGGGAGACCCTTTGACTCAAACTGGTATCTTGATCCATCGCCTTGCGCCTCAGTGGGAAGAATATGTTCATACATCCGTAACTCCTGGACACACTAATCCCTAGATTCCTACCCAACTCTCATTCCTTTTACCTTCCCAGAACTTCTTTTCCATAAAAAAGACCCATCATACAAAATCACAAAAGATGACATAGGCCCTGAGGGAAATTATTTTCCTCAGGGCTTCATGTGTGGGGTTAGTGTAAAAAATGTCTTCACAATATTTTCACATACACAGTCGTTTATCAATTGAATAAAATGTTCACCACGTTTTTTAGTAACGCTGATTTTGTCGTGTTAATAAACATGGTTTGAATTTTACAATGCATGGTAAATGGCTGTTAATAAGGTATGTAAAATTTAAAACATGTTTGTAAGTCAGAGGGATATCCGGCTATCCGGCCACGGAATATGCCAGATATTCGCTAGCCGACTAATTCACTATCCGTTACATCACTAATTATAAGCCATGCCCATTCAAAAATGAACACAATAAAAAATACTAATTATTAAGAAACTTTCGAACAGTTCTGTTCCTTAAAAAAACATCGAATTCAAAAATTTACTACAATCATAATTATTATTCAGCGACCAACACCGGCGCGTTGGTATCCTTAGGAGAAGGTTATTACTAAATCAAGAAAAAAATCTGGTAAATAGGGAACGCGGTACTTCTATTGTTTGCAATATTCTTTTAGGGTAACCTCTGTTAGCTTATTCGTCCCAGTCCTACGATAACCCCGTACACCTCCTTTATTCCTGGTATTTCAGACTGATTTTACTGTACATTAACTGGAATAAGAAAAGTTCTGGAATTATTTTTCAAAGTAAAAAAGTTGAAATGTCTATCTTTTGAGCATCAAACGTTGTCTTAAGAAAACGAGCAAGAAGAATCTAGAAATTATTGCTATTTACGAGTGAGATAGTTATTTGTAACAGAAATTTTCTAAGGGCTATATTAACATTTGTTATACGCGAAAAAAAATAATTATCGCGTTTTACCTTTTACGAAAACAGTCGTGTTCAATACCTAACTATTGCAGACTAAGGCCGGATTGTTTAACAGATCTTGAACAATTCTCAAATTTCAAAGTTAATTATAAATTTCTGTTGGAGTTCTGTTATTATTTCAGTTCTTTGAAGCAACTGGCCTATGATAATAAAATAATATAACTTTAATAGGACTTTCACATAACTAAATTGATAAATGGTTCAAATTCTATGAAACAATCTGTCATAAACGTTCCATATATCTCGAAAAATCAGTTCGAATTTTGAAAATGGCACTTTAATAATTTTGAATTTCATCGGAATGATGGGCACAAAGTTTCTGTGTTTCAATAAAGTTTCCTAACAAAATTACTAATTTACAATTTAAAATGTTACAAACACCTATGGATAGGTATTTAACTCCTTTTCCAAGCTACAGCTTGTACTTTTGAGAAAGGTTACGCAACTGGAGCAATAAAGGGATAATTGGAGAAACTTGTTCCGTCTTGACTGGAAACTGCCGACTCCCCCCTTGGGGTAAATTTGACATGGAAAACAAAACCTTTTTATTTAATTATTTACATCGAATGTTTTATATTCTGAATTCAAAGGGAATCTGTTTTATCTAGGAGGTTTCTTTATAGTTCAGGTAGTTTGGAGAATAATTGATTTTACAAAAAAACATCCGATGCGATCATGTTAACAAAATAAAAGCATTGGTTTTGTTTTTGATTTTGATCTGGAATAACTTATAAGGAATAGTTCCATATAATTTTATAAGAACTAAAATTTATTTATGAATCAAAGCGGAGACGGTATACAAATAGTTCCTGTGAGAACTCAGGCGATGGGTTCATTGTGCTGTCTCCCATTTCACTTCATTCCTTGAAATTTGTTCCTAGGTTCCGTGAGGGTTCCTGTTTTCCCATCGGAAGTCCCTCTTCGGTTGGGTTTCCCAACGGCTCCACGAGGGAAAAGTCCACCGAGGTGGTCTTAGCTCTCCTCTCAACTCCCTGTTGGCTCCACGTTGGCCCCAAGAGGGAAGGGCGTAGGGGTTGATATTAGTATTTTTGCTTAAATGGCCCATTTTTTCTCAATACCTAGGGAAATAGAAGTTCCACCCCAGCAGAGTACCGAGTTGTGGGGTGGGGTTTAAATGCTTCAAGATGCATCTGTGTATCTCAAAAGGACTGTTCACGAGCACCGTAGGTCACGTTTTTGCTTGGGGTGACTATTGCAGGCCACGTTTCCACTCCAATACCGATGGGTTCGCCACACTCCCTACGCTAAAGTAACGCGTTAATATTAACGTTAACGCTCATTAATAGTTTCACTTATCAGTGGTGCCGTATTTTATTCACTAATAATTATTCTAACTTAAGTGTAAAAGACCTTCCTTCTGAAGTCAGACCGGCCTTTTATACCAATAATAATCTAGGTAAATTTCTTATCAATTCAAAAGATAAAGACGACAAACTAAGCCATTCAGGCATTTATAAATTAAATTGTAATAATTGTGCGGCATTTTATATCGGTAAGACAACACGTAATTTAAATATTAGGATTAAAGAGCATCTTCGTTGTCTCAATAATAACAGTTTCTCTGAATTTGCCAATCATCTGATAAGTAAAGATCATTCTTTCTGTCATAACACAGGCGCTAATATTTTACATACAAACGGGCATGGTAACAGACTCAATAATCTTGAAGCACTGGAAATAAAAAAAGCTGTAAAAACCAAAAGTCCCATTCTTAATAATCAATTAGATATATCAAGTAGTCCAATATTAAGTTTGTTTTCAATAAACCATTAAAAAATGTCAGAGTTCTCCTTATCACCATGTCAGTTGATGCTTTGTTTCTGCATATATATTATTATAATCCATTAGTCTACATAATTATCTTTCGGTTTTTCCCATATCTTTTGTACTTGTGTAAATGTATTGTATGATTTCTCTGTGTTTGTTATATTTATATCATGTTGTCTCCCTCAATTTATTTTTTATATATTTAGCTCACATTTTGTACTTCTTGTCTAGTAATAATTTGTACCCTGAAGATGCTTGAGTAAAGCGAAACTGGTCGTTTATAAAAATTATTAAAAAGTCGTGGTTTTAAAACAAAAAGTATTTCATTTTATTTTATTAAATATGTCAAACCACAAAGTGATTGCTTTCTACAATAATATTAAATTGGCGAGTACGGCCGAAAAAGCAAAAATGTATAAAAACTTTTCAATCAAGTATAAAGTGTTGTGTATTAATAAATACCTTTTTAAACTGTGTTTTTTTTTATTTGGTACAATATTTTTTACATTTTAAGTCTTCCTGTAATGTTGACCTCACTGGGTGGCTTGCCCGTGCTGAGGCCTTCATTTTATAATATGTAAATATAATCTACATATGTAATACATTTAAAATATAATCTTGTGTGTTTGTGAGTGATGTGTGTTTATATTGGTTTTGTGTGTTACGTGTAGGTTTTATTTTTATTTTATGCTATGACATTTTGGTAATATTGTCTTTTTTGTTCTTTAATCCATTTTGTAATTTTGTGTGTGAATTTATTTTTATTTTCCTCAATTTTAATTTCAAGTTTTACACTGTTGAAAGCTTTTATAGCATGATATTGGTAGTGTCTTTGTCCAAAGCTTGAATTTATTGTCGGAGTTTTTATGTTTTCTTTGTACGCTAGTCTAACTGGTCTGTTAGTGTTATTTTGTGTATGTTGAAATTTATTTTTTTGTCTAAAATGTGGTTTGGTAGTGTTTTAACGTATAATTGGCGTATATCTAGTACGTCACAGCTGTTTTAAAAACAAAAGTATTCCCGAACTACTTAAATGCGTAGTTCGAAAGCGCCAACAATTGTTCATCAATCCCTCAATTTCCATGTATAAAGCGAAATTAACGTGGTTAAAAGAAGATCTAAAATGTGCATACAAACAACGAAATAATATAAAATTAAATTTAAAACTATTACACACTGAACTAGTGTTTGAGTTACACCCTGTCGAGTGGGACCTATTTGACGATAAAGTCAGATACCTAGTTTCAGTTAAATCTTTTAATAAACTCAATAAAATGAATAAAAAACTGAAGAACTTGTGCTATGTAAAAAATCTTGATAATAGTAATAGTAACCCTGAACCGGTCCTTACATTTTTTGACCGTGTACAGAACCTGTCTCCTGTAAATTTTCTTCCTGAGGAGATGTCCCTATTGGTAAAGGGATTAAAATATAACCTTAAATACTCTAATAATAATTTCAGTGCTGCAATAGAAGAGGTCGCAGTGGATATAGATACAGCTCTATGTACTTCGCCCAAAAAATTCTGTTACAAAAGTGCTGAAACTTTTCAAAAAATAATACCTAAATTTAAATCTAACCCAAATCCTGAATCGGTAATGAAAAAATATCCGTGCCAAACTAGTAGATGAAGATTTGGTCCTTACGAAGGCTGACAAGGGGAACACCGTCATCATAATTCCTCGAAATGAATATAATACTACAGTTGCGGACTTCATTAACAGTGACAACCTCGTAATACTTGGGAAAGACCCAACTAATAAGTTCCAGGTAAATGTGAAACAAACACTTCAAACGTGTAAAACTAAAATATTCCAAGATGATTCATATCACAAAGTTAAATTTTTAACTAAAAATCCCAAAACCCCCAAATTATATGGGTTCCTTAAAATACACAAGGTTAATAGCCCAATCAGACCGGTTGTTACGTGTTGTAATGCACCTAATTTTAAAATATCGTCTACTATTACTAATTTATTCAAAAATACCAATGTTTTTTCACCTAAGAATACTATTAAAAACTCTTTTTCGTTAGTGGAAGAATTGAAAGATATGATTCTCCCTAGTAATTCTAAACTAATTTCTTTTGACGTGGTAAATTTGTTTCCTAACGTTCCCGTAGAAGAGAGTTAATGTTTAATTTCCGATTTGTTGAATAGTGCGGATCTCTATAAAGACTTTATAAAAGATTTAACATCCTTATTTGATATATGCTTGAATCAAAACTATTTTCAATTTAATAATATTATATATCAACAAGGGGATGGCCTAGCTATGGGCAGACTCACCAGCCCCATGATTGCTGATATATTCAAAATTTTATCTTGTACTTTACCTCTTGTTAAAAATGTCTTATTGTGGAAAAGATATGTTGATGATGTTTTTTGTATATGGACAGGGACAGAGCGTCAACTGAATTCCTTCCTCAATCTTATTAACTAATCAGATTAAATTCACATTAGAGAAAGGCAATAATTCAACCTTAAATTTTTTAGACCTTACCGTCTCGATCGTTAATAACAAAATTGATTTTAACATATTTCGTAAATCCTCATTTAATGATATTATAATCCACAATACATCGAATCATCCATTTGCACATAAGCACTTCGCATTCCATTCAATGGTCCATCGTTTGGTCACAATTACAATGTCAGATATTAATTTTGCTAATGAACTAAAAATAATAAAAAAATAGCGGTAAATAATGGCTACGAATCATCTTTTATAGATATAATCTTAAACAAAAAACTAAACAAATCTCCAGTAATCGTTTCTTATTAGCTAGTCCTTATACAAAAATCAATGATAATATTACTTATCAGTGGGGCCGTATTTTATTCATTAATAACTTTTGTAACTTAAGTGTAAAAAACCTTCCTTCTGAAGTCAGACCGGCCTTTTATACCAATAATAATCTAGGTAAATTTCTTATCAATTCAAAAGATAAAGACGACAAACTAAGCCATTCAGGCATTTATAAATTAAATTATAATAATTGTGCGGCATTTTATATTGGTATGACAACACGTAATGTTAATATTAGGATTAAAGAGCATCTTCGTTGTCTCAATAATAACGGTTTCTCTGAATCTGCCAATCATCTGATTAGTAAAGATCATTCTTTCTGTCATAACACAGGCGCTAATATTTTATATACAAACGAGCATTGTAACAGATTCAATAATCTTGAAGCACTGGACATAAATAAAGCTGTAAAAACCAAAAGTTCTATTCTTAATAATCAATTAGATATATCAAGTAGCCCAATATTAAGTTTGTTTCCAATAAACCATTAAAAAATGTCCGAGTTCTCCTTATCACCCCATGTCAGTTGATGCTTTGTTTCTCCATATAATTATAATTTTACTGGTCTTCCATTAAAAGCCTTAGCTTGTGGATGGAAGAAGAGTTAACATTTCAAATATTATGTACAAATAAAGTCACGTGTACAGTTAATACAATGCAGTTAATACAGTTAATACATTTCATATTATTACAATTACTATTTACTATAATCATGTATTTCAATATATATGTATGTGTAGGTAATATAGACACATGGCAATCAGACCCGTTAACTAAAATATGTAAACATATATGTATTCAGTAAGAAGAAAAACAAGTAAGATTTTTAGTGTGACATTCTCTAAAATACTTTTTGATGGAGTTCAACAATTGAATTTTGTTCCTAATGCTTCTGATTTCTATTGGTAGGTTATTGGAAAAGAATTTTCCTTGGTGAGTATAATGGTGTTGTGCAAAAGAAGTGTTTAATTTGGGGCACACAAATACATGTTTAAGTCTAGTACGATTTTCAGTTATGAATGCGTATTTATCTTTTTCTTTTATAATTTGTATAATTAAATTTTTTATAAATAAGTTTTTAAATGTTGGAACTTTGAATTCTTCGAATATGCTGTCAGTTGGGAAGTCTGGAGGTTTTTTTAGTATAATTTTTATTATTAGTTTTTGAACAATTTCTATGGGGGTCAGATTAGTTTTGTAAGCTGCTCCCCAACTGATAATGGCATACTGAAGAATAGACTGTACTAATGCGTAGTATATTGAGTATAGGTTTTTCGTTGATAAGAAGTTTCGTATTCGTAAGAATATATGAATTAACTTCCTAACTCTTTTTATTGTATGGTCGATGTGATCTTTCCATTTTAGGTTTTTATCTATGATTATTCCAAGATATGTAATTTTATCCGCTATTTTCAGAAGTGAACATTTTTGTTGGCAGTGATTAGTATCGTGTTGTGCGAGAGAATGATTATGTAAGAATATTTGAAGATTTGGAGGTACAATGTTAGTGTTAATTTCGAAAGGAATGACATATGTTTTATCACTATTTAACGACAAGAGGTTATTGTCAAACCATATTTTTAGATTATTTATGTCTTCTGTAGCTTTTAGATTATTTTTTTCCCAAGTTTTTTCTTTTATCATAAGGACTGTATCATCAGCGTAAGAGATAATTTGGCCATGCAATGGTTGAATAAATATGTCGTTTACATACAAAATGAACAATATTGGTCCAAGCACGGTGCCCTGTGGGATACCAAAATTTGATGTTTCTTGGTCGCTAGTTTGGTCATTTATTTTAACAAATTGTGCACGATTGTTCAAATAACTTTCTATCCATTGGACGGCTTTATCATTGATGTTATTTAATTTCAGTTTTTTGATAAGCTTTACGTGTGAGATACTATCGAATGCTTTTCTTAGGTCTATGAATATTCCTGCGCATTTATTTCCTTCATCAAGTGCAGAGTATATAAATGATGTTACATTTGCTATTGCATCTTGTGTGCTTTTTGTTTTTAAGAATCCGAATTGATTGGAATGTAATATTTTATTGTTTTCTAGAAAATCAACAACCCTTTTTTTCACAATCTTTTCAAATATTTTTGCTATATTCGATATTAGTGATATCGGTCGATAATTTGAAACATTTTGCGGGTCGCCGGTTTTAAAGATAGGGGATATTATAGATTTTTTATAATTTGTTGGGAATATGCCTTTAGTCAGACTGAGATTGATAAGGTGGTTTAGTGGTTTCAGTAGATACATTTTCATTTCTTTAAGAATTTTCACAGAAATGTGGTCAAAACCTGGAGAGGATCCGTCTTTCATGCTTTCTATTACAAGTTGTATTTCAGTTTCGGTAGTTTTTTTAAAAGTGGATAGTGTATTTTGTTTTTGGGTATTAGTTGTTATAGTTTTTGGTGTGTGTACAGATTTAGTGATTTTATCAGCGAGATTGTTTCCTACTTTAGAGAAATAAGAATTAAAAATGTTTGCTGTTAGTTTTGGGTCTTTGGATACATCTATGATATTATTTTCATGTTTTAAATATTTTATAGAATTATTTTTTTTCTTATTTTCAATTGCATAATTTACCGTTTTCCAAATAACTTTTAGATTGTTTTCTGAAGTAGAGATTATTTTTTTAAAGTAGTCGTCTTTACTTTTTTTAATTAAAGCTTGTAATTTATTTCTATATTTTTTGAGAACTATCTTAGCATTTTCATCGTGTGGATTTTTAATTGTATTTTTATATAGCCTTTCTTTTTCTCTGATAGATTTTATTAGGCCACAAGTGATCCAAGGTTTTATACGTCTGAATTTTGAATTCGTGTATAATGAGACCTCTGTTGTGGAGGTTTCAATATGATCCATAATTTGTTTTTCAAACATATTTGAGCATTGTTCGACATCGTTAGATTGTAGTATCGTACACCAAGTTTCTGCTTTCAATTTTTTCTCTAAAGTGGCAATATTTGTGGTTTTTTTAATAGTAATTGGAGCCTTAATTTGTGATTTTATTTCATTATCATACAATAATAAGCAAGTGTGGTGGTCAGTAATATTCGTTTGCCAAATCATTGTTTTGATTTTATATAGGTTTTGTAATTTTATGTTTATCCAAATATGATCTAAGCAAGACGATTTTTGTCCGTGCATTTCTCTAGTATTTTTGTTTATGCATGATTTAAAATCTAATTCAGTCATACAATTTAGGAACTCATTTTTGAAAATATTTTCTGATTTTTCGTTAATGTTAATATTAAAATCACCCGCGATAAAACAGGTTTTATTTTTAAGCGGTAGTAATATATTTTTCAGTTGAGTTATAAAATGTGAAATATTTGATTCGTGTGTTCTGTAAATGGCAATTATGTGGTAAATATATTTATCGAGTTTAATTTCAATTTGAATACAGTTAGTCAGTAATATTGGGTGTTCTAAAGTCGTGACAATACTGAATTTGGTGTGAACGAATATTGCGATTCCACTATTTTTATTGATATTTATTTTAGTTGGGATGTATGTATAGTTAGGAAGTTGAAAAGCTGGTGACTCATCATTTGTAAATGTCTCTGTTAATATTATACAGTCTGGTTGTAATATTAGATTATTGATGTTAATAATAAATTCATCAAAATTTTGAAATATACTACGAATATTTTGGTGTAATATGAATAAACCGTTAAATTTGTGTGGGAAAAATTCATTACATGTCTCTGTGCTTGCACATTCGTATTCATGGATTTTGTAGAAATTTTCTATTTGGCTAGCTATAAAATCATCCATTTAAAATTAATTTTAATTCATTTAGAGCAATTGATAGCACATACATCCATAAGCTTGCCAAAACTATGAAGAATTAAATTAAAAGAATTACGCTCCGTTATTATAATTATATCGGTATCGTGTCTATTAGTGAATAAAGTGTACTTATATCTGTTGCGAATGTATAACATGAGCATATAAATAATACATAACATAAGCATATAAATAATATAAAATATAAGCATAAAGAGAAAATAAAACATGAGCTTAAAGAGATTAAAAAACATAAGCATATAAAGAAAATAAAACATAAGCATATAAAGTATACCAGTGATATATGGATTTGGTTGTTGCGGATATTTAACATAAGCGTGAAAAGTATGCATAACATTGGCATAAGTATACAGAGTATGCATATAGTTGTTGCGAGTATATATCACGAGCATATAAAGCATAAGCATATAAAGCATATAGAACATAAGTATATAGAGAAAATAAAACATAAGCATAAGCATGTAAAGTACACAGGTGTTATAGGGATTTAGTTGTTGTAAGTATTTTACATAATTATAGCAGGTATATAGTGTAACTATGAATTGAAGATACATAGTACATGATTTATATTGGTTACTGCTAAAACTAAATGTAGTGTTTGGGTAAAGAGATAAAAGAAAACTAGAGAAATACAAATTAAATAATTTAAATTCCCCTGTAACCATATACCTGTGCCCTTCTGTTTCATATAATAGGTTGAGATTAATAGTTAAAATAGTGATGTTAATGAATTTTGAGTAAAGTAAAAAATATTTTATCAACATACATACAATAGTTACAGTTCTTTTACAAGTTATTGGGTGTGTGAGATAAGATGTGTTTGTTTTTGTCATTGATAATAATGACTGGTGTTCCAATATCTCTACGGACGTACACTTGCCCTCCACGGGTCCAGGCGAATTTATATAATTTTTCCCGTGTAGCCTTACGTGCAAGGAACCACAAGTGTTTCGCACGAAACGTCAGGTGTTCCGAGACGTATATGTGAGAGCGAGGTCCTGCAATTCCGACGAGGGTGGTGTTGAGTTTTTCCTCTCTATTGTTAGCTTGTTTGTTGAACTTTTTTATGTCTGACAGGAAAACATCACGGTCAATACTATAAGTCTATATAAGTCTATATAAGTATAATATAAGTCCCATTTACTAAAAACTGAATGTCACCCTATCTGTCTTTATTATCTACTTTGCTTCTTCTTTTGAATAATGATTAGTTATGGTTCAAATATTGTTACAATATACTGTCAAATTACCCATCTGGTGACACATCTAATACTTATTTTTTTCTTTAATTTTGAAATATTTTGTGTTTGTATGTAGAATTAATTTATGTTTGTGATTACTCTTATGTTTGCTTCACTATAGTGTAAATTGTTAACCTCGATACAGGCTCAGTCCTAGTGAGGTTGATTTTTATGCGAAAAAAAAAGTGTTTTATGGATAGTGAGATGCAATAAAAAATAAATACTGGTTTTAAATGATATGATTATGGGCCTACATTGGTCTTTAGGTATTTTTTGGGAGATGCGGTAAGCTGCGTCAATCCTGTTCATTTCCACGTTTGAATTAGTAGTTTTTTGGATGTTGAATATGAGGTTATTTAAGTTTTCCCCATTATTTTCCGGGATCCCCCTGATTTCAGCGTTTTTAGACCTATTTAGCCTGTCTATTTGCTCCATTTGGTTTTCTAATACTTCAATTCTTGCTTCGAGGCCGGTGTTCTTTTTCTCAAGCTTGTTATATATATATATAATTATAATCCATTAGTCTACATAATTATCTTTCGGTTTTTCCCATGTCTTTTGTACTTGTGTAAATGTACTGTATGATTTCTCTGTGTTTGTTATATTTATATCATGTTGGCTCACTCAATTTTTTTTATTTTTTATATATAAGCTCACACTTTGTACTTCTTGTCTAGTAATAATTTGTACCCTGAAGATGCTTGCGTAAAGCGAAACCGGTCGGTTATAAAAAAATATTAAAAAGGCGTGGTTTTAAAACAAAAAGTATTTTATTTTATTTTATTAAATATGTCACACCAGAAAGTGATTGCCTTCTACAATAATACAAAATAATTTATTTAAAAATACTACCTAATCCTTTTACCTGTAGTTGATAAATGTCAGTTATAAAAAAGTAATGTAATTTAAGTAGATATTATATAAGAGTTATTTTCAAATATGTTGAATTTATGAAAATAAATATTTTAAATTTAATAACTTAGAATAGGGTCTGTAACGGGTAGGCGATCCGACGGGCTTGCGGCCTGGCTTTGTTTTTCACTCTAAAGTTTTATTTTGAGATTGATTAAATTCTGTATACGTGATCTTCAAAACAAGAGAAAGAAGACTGTATACATGAGATTTCAAAAAATCACCACATTCCCCTTTCCCTCCCACTAAAGCAATATAGACATATTTACGATATTTGATGAATTGCACACTTTAAAATAAGAAGAATATACTTTCTACATCTGCTTTTCTAAAACTCTGGTAACAACTGATACGTTTATTACGAAGAATCCAGTCAATCAATTTTTTTAATCTTTATTATAGAAAATAATCTCTTAAATATGCATTAAGTATTTCGTTCTTGGAAAGTGGATGAAATAACTTTGTAGTCCTTTTCGCGACATGATGTTTAAACCGGAAACATGTAAATGGGTGCCTTAATGAGGACATTTCCGTCTTAGGACGTTATTAAAGCGAGGGTGTCGCCATCGGGCAGGAACCCCCACCCTCCCCACCCTCCCCTCCCCTTCCGGCCACTGAAGGCTCTGCTTGCTTAAACAACAAATATATTCTCGGGACATTTACAGAGAATACGTAATTATTATAAAATACAGAGCTAGTGAATACAATTACTTTCTTTGAAGGATTATTCTCGCATTTAGTTATTTCATTAGAGATTTACTTTATTCGCTTATTTACTTCCCTGTTTGAAAAATTCATAAGTAGAAATCATTATCTTCTTAATAACTAACCGATTTTAAATAATATTTTCTTGTTCTTAAATTTTCTCGTACCTATTGCGTACCCTTTATGAGTATATATGCACCAGTATGAGTATATATGTACCCTTTATGAGTAGATATATATGTACCCACCAAGCGCCCACCAGATACTAAGTTCGGTGAGCGTGCTTTCGCCGTGTCAGGACCTAAAGCCTGGAATGGATTGCAACATGATTTGAGAATGATTGCAGACTCGACAGATATAGGTCTAAACTTAAAACGCACTTTTTCAGACAGTCGTATCCATAATTTCAGAAACCTCCACTTTCACAGTCGACGGCAATTTAAATTAACAAAATGCAAAAAATACTAAAAATAAAATAAAATAAAATAAATAAAAATAATAATTAAAAATAAATAAATAAAAATGATAACAACTAACAATTTGTAGGCTTTTTAAGACAGTTAAAAAATAACATATCAAAATAAAAACTGTAGCAGACTAAGGTCATGCGATGACCAGTGTTTTTTGATATAGTGTCCTCTGCGTGCAGTTTTATCTTTTATAAGCATAAACTTTTTTATATAAGTGTGTTTGTCGGAAGTGACTTGCCAGGTAAGTATGTTTTGGTATCTTTTCTGAATAACAAATGTAGATCCTAGGAAATAAATTGTACAGCGCCCTTGAGGTGATTTTTCATAAAAACGGCGCTCTACAAATTATCCAATTATTATTATTATTATTATTACCCTTTATGAGTATATATGTACCCTGTACGAGTATATAGATATTATTTACATTTCTCGTCTGATGCTTAATTATGTTCATATAGAATTCTAAACATATTTACATATTTTTCTACATTAACTCCTCACCGTAAACCCTGAAGAAAAAAAATCCCTCAGGGCCTGTGTCATCTTTGGGAATGTCGTGTGGAGGGTGTTTTTAGGGATATGAATGAGAGCAAGTTCTAGGAAAAAGGTATGAGTGGTAGGTTGTAATCTGGGAATCAATGTCTCCAGGTGAAACGGATGTAAGAATCCATCCCTCCGACTAAGGTGAAACGAGATGGATCGAGAGAATCCGGCTGGAGAGGTCAAAGGGTCTCCCTCAACCAGTCTCTCCCGATCCGACCCACCAGCAAGCAAATAGGCAACATCACTCGCAGCCAAGACCTAAACAAATCTCCCCCCATGAACCCGGGCAATTTAGGGTGGATTGCCATTGTATGTAATTTTTTTATTTTTTATAAATCATTTTTCGCGGGGTGCAGAATAGATGCTCTAGGTACATACAATTAAGCATACAAAATATCAATTTAAAATTTTGATAAAAAGTACTGCCCGAAAGCAGTTGAATTGTTTAAAATCTGGTAAAAAATTGACCTTTTATAAAACAGTTTTGTGTCAATATTAATACTTTAATTTTTATTTTTACATTTCATAATGAATAAAAATTGCCGCGCCTTAAATAATAATATTAAAAAAATGTGATAATATTTATTTTTCCGCGAAAATTTGACAAATTGCTGAGTCCACGCATTCCCGCGCGCAGGTACGCGCGACCGCGGGGGTGTTGCATGCGTTATTGCAATCATCAGTAAACAATTGTAATTAGCGTCGCGAGCACGTCCATTTGAGTAATTACAGTTTACAATTATTATTTGTAGTTCAGGTAAAACAAAATAACAATGAGTTTACGCAGCGGTGACAAAAACTTGTTTGCTTGGTTGTGGTGCGGAATTACCAGCTAGTGTGTTACCAAGTTTTGAAGACATGATGAAATATTTTATTTACGTCTCGCAAAGCACAGAAAAACGATTCCAGTATTTTTAACAATTATTGCTACTAAAATATAAAATATTTGGAAACGAGCTTCTCTACCGATCGTGCAACATCGCACAATTTTGGCGCGAATAAAGGACTACCGTGAAAATATCAAGCGATTCTTAAACCATACAAAGGTAGAAAGCAAAGTGAGAGTTACCTTTAAAAACTAAATGATTTCAAAAGACGCAGCCAGACGTTATTTGATATCGCTGTTTGCAAATGTACTTCGTTTGAAAATTGTTTTTGTGCGCAAGATTGAAAAGTATCTATTAAAGAAAGACATTTTTTGATAGATCAAAGAGGCGACAGAAAAATGATAATTGGTTCTTTAGACAGAAAAACTACTAAGCAAATGAGAGCATTATGTTAAGAAAATTAAAGCACAAACTATACCAAGAAACACAACAAACATCTTTAGATCAACCGTCCACATCTCGCAGTACAGTTTCAAGTTTTACTAACGTTGATCTTCCAACTGACCAAGAATACTTTGCTCTATCTACTTCTTCTTCTTATGTAATAAATCCAACAGACAGTGGACTATCTGTTGAATCAAGAACATTGAATCGATACAGTATTTCTGATCGGGCAGGTGCTGCCATCGTCTGCGCCACATTGCAAGATATTGGATTAGTGACAACAGATAATCTAACAAACGTGATCGATCGTTATAAGATTCGACGTGCTCGTGCCAAAACTAGGACCACACTGACTGCCACCAATTAGCCCCATTTTGATTCGTGCATCTGCACATCGTTTGACGATCGAAAGGATAAAACATTAATCATTGAGGATGGACGCAGAAAAGTTGTGAAAGAAGAACATATCAGTCTTTTAAAAGAACCTGGCTCACAATGCATTCGCCACATAGGCGTTAAGTTCGGTGATGCTAAAACAATAGCTCACAATTTTTTTGCATATTTTGTTGCAACATCCATTGATTTAGCGTGCATCGTGGCTATCGGATGTGACGGAACAGCAGTTAGTACTCGAACTAAGTCTGGCATTATTCGACATCTAATTGTTTTTGTATTACCAATCCTGTCTCATCAACCTTTTTTTTGTATTACAACTTCTCTCCATGGCTATAAATGTATTGATAAATATTTTGTTTTGAAAATTTTTCATTTTATATAATCTTTTGTTTTGTATAAATTTTTTAACTCATATTCTGTCTCAGTAGAGGTAATGTCGCAAAGAGGAAATCCATAATTTTTTTTTATTTTGGCTAAATAATACTTATGTACAAACTGAAATAAATATAAACTGTGGATTTACAGAAAATTAATAAATAAATAAATAAAATGTAAAATCTTTAATAAAATTACAAGTTAGCCATATAATGAAAACATATTAAAACACAACGATAATAATTTATTATTGAAATAAATGAAAACATTCTTCAAAAGTTGAAGGTACTTAGTGTGACTTAAATGATATAGTAAAAAGCGTAACAAAAGTTCGAAGGATCAAAGAATTACAAAAAAACGTAATTTGTGTTAATCACTCTGTAATTTATGATTTTAACTGGAAAAAATAGCTTATTGGTATATTATATATTAATACATTAACTGTCACATAAACAACTTGGTTCTTGCCACAGCGGTACATGACTCCATCCGTATAGTTAAGAGAAAATGTGTGCATTTAAAATACAATCAATTAAAAAACAATCCAAAATTTTCGGCGCCCTGTTTGCCCTCACTGCTCCCTAACTACCTCCCAACTCCTCAATCTTGCCCCTGAAGCAACCACTGCCCCACCGGAGATAGCCAGAGCCTTTTTAAACGATATTTTTTTTGTATGATCGATGTTCGTGTCGGCGACACGGTATTTCAAAAACAATTGCCCTACATAAAAAATGTGAAAATTGTTAACAAACCTCCACGAGAATCCAAATATTTAGAGCTAATATCTAATTATAAAAATGGAATCTTTTAACTTTTTGCTTAAGCAGATGGAAGCTACTGGCGTGGCTTCCGACTTGGATCTTGTCGCTAAATTGCCCTCCAAGTTGGCGTTCAAAATATTCAGTCTATTGGACGACCGTTCTTTGTCTGTTGCCTCCAATGTTGATGCCGCCTGGTTGAAGGTCATCAAAAAGGACAAGGTTCTAAGAACAAGACTACGCAGATACTTGCATAACTCCAGGAAACCAGACCCTCTTAATCTTCGAAGGTTCAAACGGAGGGACCACCAGTTTTTTCAGACTACAACTGCATTTAAATCTTCTAGAAGATCTGACGTCTTAGACATTTGCAGACCATTGAAGCGTATGCGGTTGGATAGTGCCGTCGTTTCTGAATCTTCTTCGAGTCATCTCCAGTCGTTCAAGCCTGGACCTGTCAATTCTGCTGCAGTTGACTTCAAAACCTTCAAATGTCCTAGAAAGTGTGAGTTCACCGCTAAACCGAAATCATCAAAGCTGATGAAGTGTGACGAAATGGTCAAGTCAAAGCGACGGCTGATAAGATTTTGAATTTTATTTCTTTATGTTTACTGTACCTAGATTAAATACATATTATTAATCACACTTTTCTCTCATTTTATCACTCGTTGTTTCATGTATTATGTTACCAGAAAATTTGGAATTTATTTTAGAAATATTCATTTTGATCGAATACTTTCAAACCCATTTTCCAATACTTCAGACTTGAATTCAGTGGAAGAATCAACTGGGAAGTCAAATTCAAAAATTGCACGTTAAAAGGACACGTTGACAAAAATGTGTACCTTATATTGGAGGTAATAGGTATTAAAGTAAATATTTTTATAATAAAGAAAAAAGAATCAAGTGAAACTGTCACAAATAATCTTACCTATAATTTTAGTAGTTTGCGTTTATATTTTTTAATTGAGTAATTTTTATTTTTTTATTTGTCTTCTACTCAAGCGAGACGATAAAAAACCTTTAATTTATCTAAAGCATATTTTTTGGTATTCATAATGTACACCAATTCGTTATAAAGATTAATCAAAATAGTGATTTGGCATTAAGCTTCGCCTTAAAGAAAAAAATGAATCTTTTAAATTCACCACGAACCGATTATTAAAATTACTGGTTCTTCAGGAGCAATTCCACTTTCGGGCGATCCAGTGACCGAAAAGGCTGACTGAAATAATACATGGCCGCCACTGAACTGTTTATTTCCTAACATTTTATATTTCAGGGCGGCCTGGTTTTGTTTCTTACTCTAGAGTTTTATTTTGAGATTGATGAGATTTTGCATACGTGATCTTCAAAACAAGAGAAAGAAGACTATTTAATTAATTAAGTGTTGGAAACGTGCTTGCGTAGAGGAGTATTCCCTACAGAATGGAAGAAAGGCGTGCTCCGGATTATACCAAAGGGGAACAACAAGCCGAGAACAGATATCGGAGCCTACAGACCCATCACTTTACTTCCAATCTTAGGTAAAATACTGGAAAAAATCATCAAACATAGGCTCCGTCTCACCCTGTCTCCACCCTGCGGCCGCCAATTTGGGTTCATCCCCGGTAAGTCCACTGAGCACGCCATTAAGTATGCGCTTGAATGGGTGAGGGTTTGTACCAAGAAGTATGTAATTGGAATATTTTTGGACATCTCGGGTGCCTTCGATCATGCGTGGTGGCCGATGATTTTAACTAAGTTGAAAAGTCGTAATTGCCCGCCTTTACTGTTCAATATTATTAGTGATTATTTACGTAACAGAAAGGTTATTGTGATGTATGGTGATTTCTTCATCATACGTGACGTTAACATGGGCTGTCCACAAGGGTCAGTCCTCGGGCCTGACCTGTGGAACATCCTTTTTGACGACTCCTCTAGGTTACCCTTGCCTGAAGGATGCATATCGGTCGACTACGCAGATGATAAGTTTCTTTTGGTCTCAGGGGACAGCAGAAAGGAAGTGGAGTGTAAAGCAGAAGAGGGTCTGCGTGAAATTCTTGAATGGGGTAAGAGAAACAGGCTGAACTTCACTCCCCATAAGACCGTGGGACTCTTGATGAAGGGTATGCTCAGTCGTGCCAGAAACCCTACCATCAGAATGGGAGGCTCCACTATTCGTTTCGTTGAAAGCACCAGGTATTTAGGCGTCACTTTAGATAGATCTTCTTCGTTCCTAGCGCACGTCAAGAGCGTTTCTAGCAGGGCCCAGGCCCTATTCTTGAAATTGAGAAGGCTCTCAACGGCTGAGTGGGGATTGCGGACTCCGGCACTTTGCCTCATATATAGGGGTGTTTACGTGACGCATGTCTCGTATGCAGCTTCTGTGTGGGAGCACCGGCTGGATAATGCATTGATCCACTTGGCCCTCAAGCGGGGCCAACGGACTCCCCTGTTGGCTCTTTCGGGCGCATATAGGACTGTGGCTAATGATGCATTACCGGTTCTGGCTGGTACACTGCCGATTGACTTGGAAATAAGGGAAGTTTTGACAAAAAAGGCATTGACAAGAGGTAAGGCCGCTGTCCACCTGGGAGTCGAACTGACACCCGGTGGAGCGGTGTCCCTTCCTGACTTATTGAAAGCCATGCGAGATAGAACGCTGAGTGTATGGCAAGAGCGATGGGATAGGTCGACGAAGGGTAGATGGACTTTCTCTTTCTTCCCTTCAGTTAAAAGCAGAATGGAAGGGGCGCACATAAAACTGGATCACTATATGACGCAATTGGTGTCCGGTCATGGGGAGCTCAGGGGGCGGCTACATAGTCTCGCCTTGTCTCCTCATCCGAACTGTTCATGTGGTGACACTAACCAGACAGCCGAGCACATTCTGTGGCACTGCGAGTTGATAAAGGATGCCCGAGAGGAAATGTTGGATGGCTTGAGAGGGATTACAAGACCGGCATGGAATGCCGATCTCGTGTTGAACAGAGAAAATTTTGAATGCTTCAAAAAGTTTGTAAAGTCCTGGGTAGAGAGATGGCCTGTGCTTAGAGTTGCTGATTTAGATTAAAATCATCTTTGTTTCAGGTGCCAAGCGTATTGTTCCTGTCACTCCACGGTTACTCCTCTTATAACAAATTTAATATTGTTTATGCGCGATTGCTTTATGTTTTATTTTTATTTTTATATACTCATTGGTTTTACGTTCTTTGTCTTATGGCATGATCGCAATGCATTTATTATTTTATTTGTTTGTTTTATTATTTCTTATTCATTTATTGTGTATACTGGCTTTTTACACTGTTTTTGCCAATTCTTTACACTGTTTTTTTTTTAATGCACATTCTTCCTTTTACTTTTGAATTTGGGCCTTATTTATTTATTAGGAACGCGTTGATAATGATAATACTGTTTCTTTTTGTGTTTTAGCTCTTTATTACTATGTTAATCTTTTTTTTCCCTTCTTTTTTTTTCTATTATGAACGGTCAATTTGTTGTTGATCACAACTTATTTTCTACGTTTGTTATTTGCCTTTTTATTTGTTACTAACAAATTGGTTTATGAATAGGTTGTCGAACTGAACTCTATCGTACTGTATTGTTCATTTCCCCACCACGGGGGCGGATAGACCCTGTTCCTGCATCCAGTAAGGTGACATTAATCCGGGGCGGCTGTCCCACGAACCACGGGTGCCTCCCCCGGCATCATGAGCGGGCCTGGGGAATGTTTGCGCGAGCCCGGTCCCCTTCCGTCCTGCCTCCGGTGACCTGAGGCTCACTTCATTCCCTAGGGTCTTTGGGAGTATCTCCCCCCCCCCCTCCCCCATTTACATTTCTTCGAGGGTACTCTCGGAAAACTGGCTAAGGGACGCGGGTGCTTGGGATCGTTGTGGCCAGGCCGCTTGCCACGCTCATTCTTGCCGGGACCGCCCCGTGATAGTGGGGTAAACTGCCCTCGATACGCGGCTTGTATATTTTTATGTTTCAATCATACTTCCACTTATAAAATTTGTGCTCCTTATTTATTATTTAATTTTAGATGCCAAACCACCAGGCGAACACATTTCATATGTGTTCTTATTTTGTGTTACTATTAATGTAAGTATGCATACATTATTTCGTACTAACAATCATGCATGCAGGGACATTGGAGGGTCTAGATTCATTTTAAAATAAATGTAGCTTCTTTTTACAAAATTAGAGTCCTGACGTGTGCGGCTAAGGAGGTTAAACAATCAGTTTCCTCACACAGCCGTCGGGAAAGGGTGGGTCCCCCTCCAATGTCTACATGAGATTTTAAAAAATAACCCCATTCGCCTCCCCCCCCTTAAAGCCTGTATTATAGCCTAAAGGTCTATATTATAGCCTCGTACATTCACATTTAAACTACTTGATTGAAATCTGGGGAAATGCATATGAAACATATATAAATGAACAACAGGTAAAACAAAACAAAGTAATCAAAAACCTATTTCACCTCAAACCTAGAACATCTACAAAAAGTTATATATGGAATCAAAACTATTAAAATTAAGAAAATTATATCATTATAATATATGTCTCCTTATTTGCAAAATAAATAACAAACTCATACATACAAACACAGAACTCATTAAAACGTCACAAGTACGTACACACGTTACACGGTAAGACGATAAAATATATTCAAACACCATAAATACACAATATAGCAAGCAATCCATTGGTTACGAGGGGAGCAATACATATAATTGCCTCCCAGACGAAATTAAAAATGAAAAGAGTGATGGTACATTTAAAAAAAAAGTTCACCTTAATCAACTAAACAATGAAAGTGAATAATATCGTTATGTAATGTATTTATGAATAATGTATTGGTCTAGTTAAATAAGTGAAAATAGAATAAAAATAATAAAAAAGCAACATACGCTATATTTACGGTATTTGATGAAATATTGCACACATCAAAAGAAGAAGAATATTACTTTCTACATCTGATTTTGTAACAATCTGGCAACAGCCAATACGTTTTATTACGAAGAATCCAGTCAATCAAATTTTTGAATCTTTATTTTAAAAAATAATCGCTTAAATACGCATTCAGTAATTCGTCCTTGGAAAGTGTATGAAATAACTTTGTAGTCCTTTTCGCGACATGATGTTTAAACCGGAAACATGTAAATGGGTGCTTTAATGAGGACATTTCCGTCTTAGGACGTTATTAAAGCGAGGGTGTCGCCATCGGGCAGGAACCCCCACCCTCCCCACCCCTTCCGGCCGCTGAAGGCTCTGCTTGCTTAAACAACAAATATATTCTCGGGACATTTACAGAGAATACGTAATTATTATAAAATACAGAGCTAGTGAATACAATTACTTTCTTTGAAGGATTATTCTCGCATTTAGTTATTTCATTAGAGATTTTTTTTATTCGCCTCTTTACTTACCTGTTTGAAAAATTCATTAGTAGAAATCATTACCTTCTCAATAACTAACCGACTTTAAATAATATTTTGCTGGTTCTTAAATTTTCTTGTACCTATGCGTACCCTTTATGAGTATACATGCACCCCGTATGAGTATAAATGTACCCTTTATGAGTATATATGCACCCCGTATGAGTATAAATGTATCCTTTATGAGTATATATGTACCCCTTATGAGTATATATGTACCGCTTATGAGTATATATGTACCCTGTATGGGTATATATGTACCCTTTATTAGTATATATGTACCCTTTATGAGTATATAAATATAATTTGCATTTCCCGTCCGATACTTAATTATGTTAATTTAGAATTCTACACATATTTATATTTTTTAAATTAACTCTACACAGGAGGCCTTGAAGAAAAAAAATCCCTCAGGGTCTATGTCATATTTGGGAATGTCGTGTGGAGGGTGTTTTTAGGGAAAGGAATGATAAAAAGTTTACGGAAAAAAGTATGAGTGGTGGGTTGTAATCTGGGTATCAATGTGTCCAGGTGTAACGGATGTATGAATCCATATCTCCCACTGCAGTCCAACGCGATGGATCGAGAGAGCCCCGCTGGAGAGGTTAAAGGGTCCTCAACCGGTCTCTCCCGATCCGGCCCAACAGAAAGCAGATGAGCAAACTCACTCGCCGCCAAGACCTAAACAAATCTCACAAAAAAACTTGCGTTTGAAAGTTACACTGTGTTTTTATACATTATTTTTTATTGATTTTTAATAGATTATAAGCAGCGAAAAAAGAAATGTTCCGCAAAAGATTTCTTTCAACAAAAAACTTTTAGAAAAAGCACTTGATAAACAAGCATGACTGATTATACTCGGATTATGATAGGTGATCGAATAGTGTTTTCAGTTTCTCTTTTAATAGTATTTTACTTGTTAGAGGTATATAAATATTATTCTCACCGAAATATTGGGAAATTTTCTTACCACTTGTCGATATACTATTAAAAAAATCTTTATAGATTTTGGATTACCAATCCTGTCCGTAAATTTATCAAATTATTTGCACCACAAAATATAAGCAAGTTCTGGAATATCCATAGTTTCAGTTTTGCCATAATTTCGTAATTAGATGATCGTTCCTTTGGTATGTTTTGAAAGTGTAATGGTTGCTTGGATTTGATTATTATTTAATATCTAAAGTTCACTAGCTGTCCACAAAACAGGAGTGGTGGCAGTTTTATTGCACTATTAAATGCAGCTGCATGCAGCCTGGCCAAATTATAATGCACACAACTCTAGTGTACAATGTGCTCTGTGGCGCTGACTGTTAACGATCTGAAACCACTTTCTTTGGATTAAAAAACTATAAAGGAAAATAGCAAATTGAAGTTCGTTATGTTATTATTTAACCTCTTTGTTTGACCTTCATTCATAATATTGGTGTAGCTAACATTTGTATCAAATTATATTGGTTTTGTTTGCGCCGATAAAGGAGTCAACCTGACGAATTGCCTTTTGTTTTGATCGGGAATCGAGATTTTCGCTATGGAAATAAATTGTTCCTTGGTATCTTCCCCCCACCTCTACAATTTATTCTTCCAGTCTTCAGTTTGCAATCGGTAGTAGTGGAATTTTAACATAATACCTATTCATAAAACCACATATAATTAGATCGCAAAATTATGGAATTTATTATTATTTACGTAGATCTTAATAAACACGTGAAACAATACCCATACAACCTTTACCTCCGTAAGTACCATTCCTTACATTTATGGTCGATCGATCTTCGAGCATAATATGAAGAAATATTTTTATAATATCTCGTATGCTGTACTTCGCCGAAACAGGTAAGCTTTTTGAAATATTATTATTTTTTACATGTTTTAATATTGAAAACGTATGTATTATTTAATGGTAATTTCACTAGCTTTATCTCTACACAACACAATTTTTTTAAAATATAAATTTAAAACATCTTATTAACTTTTCCGACCTTCTTTGACAATTAACAATTAAAAAGATATTAATATCTTCAAAGGTTATGATTTTTAAATTATCAAGATAATATGTCATTCTACCAAATTTTGGGTATTACCTACTCCCCCCACTTGGCGGCGGGATAGTCAATCACTTTAAGTCACCATACGTAGCACGCAAATTCCTTACATGCCGTATGGAAAACACATATTAATTTTTATAATGTTTTTTGGCATTGACATGAACAAAATGAAAAAAAATCATCAGTCTAGAAATACCCGCACAGATGTCCGTTAACCGTGTGAACTGCGAGCTCTCAAAGCAAGTTGTTTGTCTGGTCTAAAATTTCCATCGGCCTAATTAGAAGCTAGCGCCACCAGAGCAGTTTGGAGTTTTGGAGACGTATTGTGAGTGGCATTGAATGCACAGCAAGGCCGTGGTGTTATCTCAAAACTGAAGGCTTCGGCGCGGCCATCTTGGAGGACCACTTCCGGCGGGGCAGGAAGAGGAAGTTTATCCCGACTTCAGGCGGAGATGCGCATTTCGGCCGGTCCCTAGACGGTGCTAATGCCAGGCTATTTTGTTCTAATTAGATATGGCATAGATCACAAAAGCAGTAATAGTTTACAAATTATAATTTGAACAGCCTTCGTAAACATTTCAACTTCTAAATAATACACTATTCAGTTTTTATACTTAAAACTAAAATTTAATATTGAAAAAAATATTTTTAATTTTTTTTTATTTATTTAAAAATAAAATATAAATCTATATATGTGTGTATTAAACGTGCTTACTAGTGTTAACGTTTTATATCCACGTCTTATTTAGTGCAAATTTTATGTAAATAATTATGAAACTTAAAAGTATCTCACGAACTACAGATTGTAAAAAAATATTTTTTCCTTACAGTGATAGTGCTAAAATGTAAAATCTTTAATTTAGTTTCAAGTTAGGTATATAATGAGCACATATTAAAAAAAACGATAGTTATTTCCTTCGAAAGTTGAAAATGCTTAATGGGTCTTAAATGAAGTAATTAAAAACGTAACAAAAGTTCAAACGATCTATAATTATTAAAAAACGCTTATACAGAAAATTCATTGGTGCGATGTAATTTGTGTTAATCACTCCTCAATTTATACTTTCACTTGAAAAATATATATACTAATATATTAACTGTGTAAGGATAACTGATCACCAGATACTAAGTTCGGTGAGCGTGCTTTCGCCGTGTCAGGACCTAAAGCCTGGAATGGACTGCCACATGATTTGAGAATGATCGCAGACTCGACAGAATTTAGGTCTAAACTTAAAACGCACCTTTTCAGACAGTCGTATCCATAATTTCAGAAACCTCCACTTTCACAGTCGACGGCAATTTAAATTAACAAAATGTAAAAAAATACTAAAAATAAAATAAAATAAATAATAATTAAAAATAAATAAATAAAAATGATAACAACTAACAATTTGTAGGCTTTTTAAGACAGTTAAACTAAAATAAAAACTATAGCAGACTTTAGGTCATGCGATGACCAGTGTTTTTTGATATAGTGTCCTCTGCGTGCAGTTTTATCTTTATAAGCATACACTTTTTAATATAAGTGTGTTTGTCGGAAGTGACTTGCCAGGTAAGTATGTTTTGGTATCTTTTCTAAATAACAAATGTAGATCTTAGGAAATAAATTGTACAGCGCCCTTGAGGTGATTTTTCACAAAAACGGCGCTCTACAAATTTTCAAATTATTATTATTTTTATTATTATAAGCCCCTTGGTTCTTGCCAGGGCGGTAGATGACTCCATCTGTATAGTTTATAATGCAATAACCCCAATTTTTCCGCGCCCTGTTTGGCCTCACTGCCCCTTAACTACCCCCCAACTAATCAATGTTACCCTTGAAGCAACCACCGCCCCACCGGAGGTAGCCAGAGCCGTTTTAAAAGTATTTATTTACGTATGATGGAAGTTCGTGTCGGCGACACGGTATTTCAAAAACTATTGGCCTACATTAAAAATGTGAAAATTGTCAAACCTCCACGAGAATCCAAATATTTAGAGCTAATATCTAATTATAAAAATGGAATCTTTTAACTTTTTGCTAAAACAGATGGAAGCTACTGGCGTGGCTTCCGACCTGGATCTTGTGGCTAAATTGCCCTCCAAGTTGGCGTCCAAAATATTCAGTCTATTGGACGACCGTTCTTTGTCTGTTGCCTCCAATGTTGATGCCGCCTGGTTGAAGGTCATAAAAAAGGACAAGGTTCTAAGAACAAGACTGCGCAGATACTTGCATAACTCCAGGAAACCAGACCCTCTTAATCTTCAAAGGTTCAAACTGGGGGACTTCCGGTTTTTTAAGACTACAGCTGCATTGAAATCTTCTAGGAGATCTGATGTCTTAGACATTTGCAGACCATTGAAGCGTATGCGGTTGGACAGTGCCGTTGTTTCTGAATCTTCTTCGAGACAACTCCAGTCGTTTAAGCCTGGACCTTTCAATTCTGCTGCAGTAGGCTTCAAAACCTTCAAATGTCCTAGAAAGTGTGAGTTCACCGCTAAACCGAAATCATCAAAGCTGGTGAAGTGTGACGAAATGGTCAAGTCAAAGCGACGGCTGATAAGATTTTGATTTCTTTATGTTTATTGTACCTATTAAATACATATTATTATTCAAACTTCTCTTTCATTTTCTCACTCGTTGTTTCATGTATTATGTTATCAGAAAATTCGAAATTTATTTTAGAAATATTCATTTTGATCGAATACTTTCAAACCCATTTTCCAATACTTCAGACTTGAATTTAGTGGAAGAATCAACTGGGTAGTTGCAAGCAAATTCAAAAATTGCACGTTAGGACAAAAATGTGTACATTCTTGGTGTACCTTATATTGTAGGTAATAGGTATTAAAATTGCTTTACAGTTGGAGTCTAGGAACCTTCGTTTTCAAGTACAAAACTGGTTTTTATTTATTTTGTTAATATTTTTATAAGAAAAAAAAAGAATCAAGTGAAACTGTCACAAATAATCTTCCCTATAATTCTATATTTTTTTCTTTTTTTTTCCTTTATGCGTTCAAAGTTTTCTATTCAATTTTTTTTTTATGTAGTTTACATTTATATTTTTTTAGAGTAATTTTTATCTTTTTATTTGTCTTATACTCAAGCGAAACGATAAGAAAACCTTTCATTTAAATAAATTATTTTTTGGTATTCATAATCTACACCAATTTGTTATAAAGATTAATCCAAATAGTGATTTGGCATTAAGCTTCGCCTTAAAGAAAAAATGGAAACTTTTGAATTACTAAAATTCTAAATCTTAGTAAATCTAGAATGCATGGACCTTGCTACAGATCTTCGTAAGCCATCTTCATTCACCTTCACGTGAAGCCTTCTTGCCCTGAAGGGGTAACCATAAGTTACCTATACCGGGGTGGGTAAGTGGTGGGATCTTCGAATAGTTACATTATTTGATCTTGTTTCCGGACTTCAAAGGAACAAAAAAAAAAAAACTCACCTTCACGTGTTTGTGGACCGAGGTATTTCTTTCTCGCATATATATATTTTTATGATTAAATACTTAGTTGCTTAGTGTTTTCTAAGTTCCCCATCTATTCGTCATGGGTTCCATTGTCTGCTACCTAAGTCTTCCATCATTGCACTACCTACATTTTACGCTTTTAATGAAGGCTGTAGGAGAAATTCAAATGCTGTCATGTTATTTGTAACTCGGGAATGTTTTGAAATTTGTCTTTCTTCAAAACAATGTTCACAACAGTGAAAGGCTAAATTCACAGCACGTTAAAACTAATAATAAAGTAGTTATCCTTTTCAAAATCACAAACAAAAACAGATTCTTTATACTTCTTCTTTGGGTAAAGTCTTTGATTGCAATAGTTGAGAGGGGCCGAAGGTCCTTACGAGCAATAAGCAATCTTGCTTGAACTTTGCGGGTTTAAAATGAATGGACATTTTATCTTTGTTATCAAGACACCGACTAAACCAATCTTTGAATTCTAATTTAATGCTGAGAATTTTGTAAAAAAAACTGCTTGGAATATTGCTTTTACCCAAGTAAGTATCATTGGATCGAAAAACTTACTAAATTTGTGTAACTTTAAAAATATAAAAGTAATATTAGGAAAACTTTCAAGATTGCTTTTTAAAAACTTGTTGTGGCCTATTAAATTAAATTCCGTCCAAAAATAACTCATGCAACAAAATTGATGTTTTAACATCAGCGAAATGAATCTTCTTTCGAAATTTTACACGTAGTTGCAAATTAAAATACTCAAGTTTATTGCACACTTTTGCTTCTAAGAAATATCTTATTGTCTTTGCAGACGTTGTAGAGTCTGACTTGTCTGAATTCTTCTTGGAATTCTATGCTTCTGAACAATTAATCAGTATTCCATTTATTCTGAGAAATTTATATTCCCGTTGATAGCTGATATGGCTAGTAGTACAAGGGCCTTTGAAAGTCGCGAAATACTCGATTTATGAAGTTCGGCTTGTTTTATTTATTATTCTTGATGATTACCTGTATCATTTTTATTTTGGACTTTTCACCTTCCGAAGGTATTATTAAACTGTTTACATTGTTTGTATTCGGAGAATGCCTTTGATGTTTTCTTGGAATCTGTTGTGAAGTTATAATTTGGTATTTGTCGATTTTAACCGAAAATGTTTATCGTATATAATAAAATTTAAAAAAATAAAATTCTCAGAGAGTGGGAAAAGAGTTGACCAAAAACACAGCACTAATATATGTATGCATTGTTTGCATACAGCATTGTTCAAACATATTATTCGAATTCATGAAATAAAATTTAAAAAATAAAAAAATAGTTATTTTTAATTATTTTTATTACTGAACAACATAATTTCGGCTGTGTGTACGACCCGAAATTAATTTAATTATTATATTTTCAGTAAAAATAATGTATTCAATTCGCCATTCTTACAATAATTGGTGGTGTAATAGGCAGCGTAGTTGTGTGTCAAGCAGTTGGATTTTATTATTATTTTAATAAAATCTTAATTGTAAATTTAAAAAAAAGCTAATTTAAAAAAAAAAACTTTTTAAAATAAATTATAACGTGTAATTTTCGTGATAATAAAACATAATGGTATACTTTTCTAATATTATATTTTCAAACTTATATACTTGCTGTCACCGTCTCAATAAACAAAATAAACAGATTTACAATATTAACTAGATGCAACGGTTTACTTCCGCTAAAAGCGTGCATTTATTTTAAAACACGTTTTGCTATCATCGCTTGTAGTTTAACTTTTCCAACACCGAGAACTGCAGCACCATTGCCCATCAAATTATGCAATGTGCGATTTTTACTATCTTCGGGGCTTTTATGTAGTTCCTTAGAGTCGCGCCAAGTCCTCTTCAAGGGATGGTAATGATACTTTTCCAAAGAAGAGATAAACTGATAAAAGTGAGTTGTGGGCGTGTCCCGATGAACCCAAAGTAAAATATGATTCAAGATTTATCAAAATATGATTTCATTTTGCCAAAAGTATTTTTGTTATTCTTGTTACTATTATTTATTGGCATCTTTCCTGATGATGGACACTGCAATGCTGTCCGAAACGTTGGCTAAAGAAGGAGTTAGCGCAAAACGGCATAACACCCCAAAAACAAATAACAAAAAAACAAAGTAAGATCACTTTCCATAACTTCTGGTGAATCTTAATCCTTTTTCAAATCTGACCTGGTACAGATTAAAGCTGAGTTTCTCTGGACGGCCACAAGCAGACGTTAGCATGACATTAATTACTCCCCAATAACCATTTTAGGAAGTGACATCACTACACAAACATGTATCAAACTACTGGGTGTCAATTTATTTTTGAATTATATTTTAATTTTATGTTTAGGTACCTGCCTTATCTTTTTTTTCTATATTTGTTTTATCTTATTTCCATTTTTATAATTTTTTACTTTATTTTATTGTTTCCCTGTTTTACTGCATTTCATGTAATATGGCAGACTGAGATTGCACTATCCTCCTAGTCCTGCTGGATTAAAACTTAAATAAAAAATATAAAAAATTGGGGGCTGATTTTTCCCTTAAAATTTAAGTGGACAGAACTGTAAGTAAATGTAAATTAAAACAGTCACTATCTAAAGCCTGAATTGAAATGCCAAATGATTTAAAAATAATTACAGACTTTAGAACTAGACTCAAAACTCACCTTTTTAGACAATCATCTCCATAAAGTCATAAACTTTCCACCTTCACAGTCCGCGACATTGTAAATAAATAAAATTGTAAAAAATGATATTATTTTTGTAAGTTTTGTAAGCTTTTTAAGGTTATTTCATTAAAATTCTCTATAGATGCCAAAAATATGCCACATAAATATACTACATTAAAAGCTCGACCCAACCCAAATTGAGTGACCTCTGTGCGAACCATATCGAAGTTTTCTCTATTCACGTTAAAGGTTCGGCCCAAACCAAATTGCTTGAATCAAAACACTGAGTGACCTCTGTGTGAACCGAACAAAAGTTTTCTCTATTCACGTTAAAGGTTCGGCCCAAACTAAATTGCCTGAATCAAAACACTGAGTGACCTCTGTGTGAACCGAACAAAAGTTTTCTCTATTCACGTTAAAGGTTCGGCCCAAACTAAATTAAATCAATTAAAATACTGAGTGACCTCTGTGTGAACCAAACCGAAGTTTTCTTTATTCACTTAAAAGGCTTGGCCCAATCCATATATCACCACCGAACACAGACTTGCACAAACAGGAGGTTTTTGAGGTTAAATTGGAAGCGTCAGTTATCTTTCAAGTCGGTATATATTACATTTCTAGAGATCGTCTGTTCAGTGTACTCTGCCTTACAATTTGTACGTTCTTAAGATTACATCGGCTGGGGAGAGGTTGGGGAAGGGGTTGGGAAAGGGAGTTGGCAAGCACCCCCGCATACAAATGCACCCCATTTGCATCGAAGTTCACCTCCTGCTACCTGTAATAACTGTAATAAGCAACTATATACATTGAGATTTACAGTTTCTTTAGTATAGTCGATGTACGTATTGTTAGTTATAGTTTGATCTTCAGTGTTTAATGCATAATTTATTGTTTGTGAGTAGGTTGGATTGTTAGTTAGCCGCAATTATTTAAATGTATTTTTCTGACAATTGTACAAATTGGATAGAAAAAAACAGTTTAAAAAATATATATTTAACAATGTAGGTAAATAAGAAAGCTATGAAAACTTCCATCGTGTCTCATGTCATAATAATTATTCGAAAACAAATTTTCTACCAGACCTCGCCCAGGAGTTGACTTCAAAGTTAGTAGATTTCTACACCCGTTTTTCGAAAACGGATATTTTGATAGTCGGAAGCTCATATTTATTTGAAATAACTGCAAAAGACTTGAATTTTTGAGCTCAGAGTTATAAAGTTACCGTTGTTTCATGTACATATAAATTTCTACCATTTCATTAAAGATATTTTAACAAAAGAGAGGCATGGTTTTCCCACTATTATTGGCCTCTTCTCTGTAAGTTTTATGGTTTCACAAGATTTTTGAAATGCTTTTCACCTTTGTGAAAAATGTTTTTAAACGAACCCGAATCCAATGAACACACGTAGTAAACCATCCTAGACACAAAGTTATAGGAATTGGATTTTAGTTTAAGCTTGGTAACTAGTTGGACAAGTTTCCGCCGCAGTAGAACCCGTCTCATGAATGATACTATCGTTTAAAATTAGTTCGATTGCTTCTTACTCAAGCTTACTAAACTTAGTTTGCTTCGGAGATGTTTGCTTTAGTCGAGGTTATTAATTGCATTCTTCACAGTATGGAATAAAATTATGCTATGGAAATGCACCCAATTTTCCTTTTTTATTTACATCAATATTATGAGAATATTCATTTATGGGTTTTCACAGATTAAATAAATAATTTAAAAAAATAATACTGGAAAAATGTATTTTTGTTGTGTTGTTAAGTGGTTTTATAATAATATAAAGTTTACAATAAAACCACGAATTTTTCAGGACACTATAACTGAATAAAAAATACAATAATAAAATTAACTAATAAGTTACAAACCCATTACCCCCATGACGATGTTTATAGGCATAAAAAAATAGATGAAAAATATATATTAAATCCACTTAAAATAGTTCAAAGATTGATAATTAAAGTAATATTGAAAAAACCATCCAAATTTTCTTCTGAGATTCTCTTTTCAATATTCAATGTACCCACAATAGACAATATATATAAAAAATATTCAATTCTACAAATTTATAAAGAAATACAGTTAAATAACTTACAATTCAATTCATCAGTAAGATATCAAAAAACTATCAAAATCCCAAAACTTAATACAAAGCACACACAAAATACCTATCTCTATCTAGGTATAACATATTTTAACATCCTTCAATTATATCTAAAAAATATTGAAAATATTCAGGAATTTAAAATAAAATTAAAAAATTACCTAAAACTACTATAAAAGTCCATATCTTACTCTTATTATTATTTCCTTCAAATCTTGAAACTGTATTATTGATAAATCTTGCCTATTTCTTACTTATCCCTTTGGTTTTGCAAATATATTATTTACTTACTTACATGATTCCATATAATTGAGCTAGGATTCACTCACCAAACACAAGAGCCTCGTCTCTTTATGGTGAGGAAAAGCTATTATTATTTACCTTGATAACACTGTATAATATGTATAATTGTATATTTATTGTAAAAAACATACAAATATTAAATAAAAAAATTATTTTATTTCACTGTGAATAAATCTAAATCCCACTTCCCACCCTCTTCTCATCTAAATCCCACCAATTAATATAATTTAATAAATATTATTAATAATTCTATTTTTTATTTTTTTTTTACTAAAGCCCTGAAAATAGACCTATTTTGAAAATGAAAAAAAAAATAAAACTGAAAAACATAAAACATGTGTGAATCACATATTGTTATCAAAAGATTAAAATGGTCGGCAACACTGTTTCAACATAGTATTATACGCATAAGATGACCGCTAGATGTCACTGAAATCAGGTGATGACTGCGCGCAACCTTTGGAGGTTAGCTGTGACAGTGTTTACATACGTTTTTGCTTAGCTTGCCTTCAAATAATACGGTTTTGTACTGTTTGTATGATTGATTTTTAGGATTAAGAAGATGAGTCATGCCATGATGAGCATGAACCAGATGAATTCGCTAATGACCTTGACTGGAATCAGCCTTCGACATCGTCTGGTGCGAGTCGTAATACCTTGCAAATATCTATTTCAAATGCACCATAAGACAAAAAATCAAAACTACAGTACAAAAGTCTCAAAAGCTGTTGTCTTATGACAGGATTTAATCCCTCAATAGGAACCATGACAATGTAAATGAAGTAATGAAAAGAGATATGAATTACAACATTTTTATTTATTTCTACAGCGTACAAAAACCAGAGCAAAACTAGAGAACTATAAATTTACATAATTGAATTTAATCTCAGGGCGTGTGCGTGAGATCGAAGATCTTGCGCATCGGAATTTTTAAACATAGGTAGCAATGATAAATGGCGTGACTAAAAGTGATCAAAAATAAGTAACATAAAAGCGTGTGTGACAAAGTATTCTAACCTGTTATAAAGAGTAGAGGGCGCCAAACATCACTTTACATGATGTTAAATTTAGTTGAGAAAAGCAACGACCAGCAAAACGATTATAACATGTTGCGTCATTCTTCCCCAAAAGATCGATGTCTCGAAATGTTCGTCCAATGTCGTTTGTAGCGTTCGCTGTGTCCTCCTGAGATTGCGTCTCCTCCCGGCGGAAGTCGTATTGGTCCTGGCCGTAAACCGGAGCCGGTCCAATTTCTTGCCATAGATCAGTGTTTCCATACTGCAGAATAATCTTGAAAATGTAGCGGGCAATAAAGAACTGCTACAGTCTTATAATGCTTTCTAATTGTTTTCATTATTCTTTGGTGACGAAATGCTTCAGTTCATTATTACGATCAAATACGCTCGATTTAAAAGCGATACCAAATTCTAGCAAGATATATACGAATTGAACTGTTTTCTTGGTTTCCTCGCATATTCGAAGTTCCGTGATTTTTCTTGTATTCTGTCGTCCCAATCGATCACTGCTTCACTGTTGTGTAATCTTTAATTCTTCGTTCTCTCTTTCACTCAATGCAAATAATTTTCAATGCACTAATTTATCGTAATAAGATAAATGATTTTATTCTGTATTACAGATATTTCAATGGAGCCTGCTCGGAGGGTCAAGGAGCGTTGTTCCAATGCACCAGGAACTTGAAAAAGAGCGGAACAACCATTGACATCGGCTACAGGAATCATTTCTCCGAATGGTCCAAGTTTAAAATAATCTACTTGCATTCTTATTCCCTCATTAACTCATCACAGACAGAGCTTACACTAAATAAATGTATTCAAAAGGTCCCCTCCCTAACCAGCTTAACTTCATCTCGATCATCTGTTTGGTTTAAGTTTGCAAAAAATTCTCTCTTGGACGCCCCTGAGATATATTCATTGAGGTCCATCCCTCGATAGATGTGTTCTACCCAGTACCCATGTCTGTTTATTTTCTTTTGGCATATTCAATTATGTGGGTTATTTTCGTTTCTTTCCATTATTGGTTTCTTTGCTACTTCTTCACGTGATGCCAAGTGTGAATTTTTCCAATTCCTGTATATGCTTTTCATCTTTTGTATTGAAAGAGGCAAAGTTACGATAAATGTACTTTGGACATGTAAAAAACACCATGTAGCGAGTAAGATTGAGAAAGAGAAGCTTAGATAGCAAGAAAGATGATAGGACGAAGCTTTCAAAGAAAACATGCCAAAATCATCTAATGATAGGAAAATATATGTGTCACGAATGTGAATGGTATAAGAAGTCGGGGACGATCGAGGAATACTTGGATGACGACCAAAGTGAACAAAATACTTCATTCGGGTCATGTAAAGAGTCAGAATAACAAAAGGGTATGTATTTGACAAATTTTAATAAAACAGGGAGTGTGAGCCAAGCCAAAGTTGTTTGACTTCATAACACAAAAGATGCGGAGCATTCAAAGCATGTGTCACAGAAAACTAATTATTTATATAAAGCAATATTTTGATATCGACAATGGTAAAAGTACTATTCTTTTTAATAAATGTATTTTGCATACTATAATTTAAGCCACAACAAATAAATTACTAAAACAAGAGGACAGTTTGAAGATTGAAGCATATTATTCGTATGACCAAGCTGGATCCCAGTAGATTATAATTAAAGTTGCCCAAAAGCACAGAAGTGCGCACTCAGCTTTAGCGGGATTACGTACGTGTCCCTAGTTGGGCTACATTAATTCGAGCTACCTGTTATACCTGCATTTAGAATTTCCTCGTCATAAGTTGTTGTGTGCTTTTGTTTGTGAGTACATCGTAATATTAATTTAGACAAGCTATTAAGTACCTACCTATAATATAATATTTTCGAAATTGGAACTAATTTGTTGAAAATGAGATCGTCTCCTACAGCGAAATTAAACAGTATTTTTTTTTATAAATGGGTCACAATAATTAAAGTATGCTGAGACCTTTTAAAAATTTTGGAAAATACTGAATAGTAACGAAAATACAAGCACTCAAAATATCGAAATTTACGGTCGGTCGAATAAATAGTGACATCGCGGTACAGAAGCGGCGGTATTTCAGCACTGCTCTTCGAATTATGAGTTATACTGAATCGTGTTTGGTGTGACGTAACGAGATCCTATTGCATAACAAATTTTATCCGAGTTCACTTTGAAAGCTCATAACTTCGTCATTTTTAAAGATAACGAAAAACTAATTCCACTCTTTAAATATAATACATTTTCATTTAAAAAATTAGGAGACGCATTCATACCAATCAGTCTTTGTTGTGGACACTGTGTCCTGACAAGGTTTGCAAGTTGTTAATCTTATATTATGTTACCTAACTCTCTGAAGAAAGTTTAAAACAAATAATTGTAAGTGAGATGGTTAAAGTTCTTTGGATAAATTGTATTATTTCTTATTTGAATAAAAAAATGTTATGTTAAATATTTATTGTTTATAATTAAATCCGTTGCCCCACTGCCTCTGTAACGGTACGAAATCGTGAAAAACCGGAGATCCTGATTAGCCGGGTAATACCGCTACCGAGCCAGTGAGACGACGGACTAAGTAGGTGGGTATTTTAGTTGCTACTTACAAATCTTAGGAAATTTTGGTTTTGACAAGGAAAAATTAGAAATATACTTTTTTGGACGCGAGGTCTACTATTCATAAAACTACTAGTTTATAAATATATAAAATTAATACGTAAGTAAATATATTACACGTACAATTTTATTAATATTGACAAACATTATTATCCTTTTTGGAATAACTTGATGAATAAAACATCAAATTGTATTATTTAATAATTGAAAACAATACTCTATACACTCTCATACGAAAATTTTAAACAAAAAATCAAGAAATATTCCGTCGCATCTAGGAAATGAACCCTCAGCCTTGCCGAGGCTTTGCTCTTCCACTGAGCTAATTCGTCCGTATACCCTTCGGTCATATTTAACTGTATCTACTTAGAACTATTAACACTATCTTCATTTTCAGTGTATGTTTTTATTGTGATATCTTTATGAATTATTGCAAACTAAATTCAAAACTAAATGCAAACTAGGTAGTGTCTTGAATAAATATATACAAATTTATTTTAATGAGTGACATCTATTGACGTTTCTTTAAGTTTCGGAATAATATTTTTCATTTTTGGAATAACTTAGAGAAAAAAACCTCCTTCCTAGATGCAAAAGAATTTTTTTTTTTAAATTTATCTATTTCAAAATTGTTTTTGAGTATCGCTTATATTGTCTTCAATGATTAATTTTTCATTTTATTATTTTATCTATCTGTCATACATAAAATTACTGGCAATTGCATGTAGTATTTTATTCTTCACAATGCAATATAAAATCCCTCAATAATTTCCTTCCGTCCACGGTCTACATTTTCCGCAGTCACAATATTTAAAATACATATCTGAAAAGGAAAATTTACCTTTCGTCTAGACAGCCGCCTCGTTGCTCGGATCAAATAACGTGACGAATCTTATAAACATATTAGTTATGTTTTTATTTAAGATCATATTTCAGTTAACCTTTTTTTTGCTGTTATAATAATTTCAAATATAAAGGTCGTTTCGATGTTGAATAATAATAAAAACAAGCAACGGAACCAACAAAAACTTATTAAAATTCGAAGATTTCTAACTGACTAACCGATGACCATTAGATTTCAATGTCACGAAGTAGGATGCTTGGTTTGGTAAAATAAACAGCGGTCATTAAAATATGATATGAGCTGGACCTTGCGATAACTGCTGTCTTCGGAAAGTGCAAAAGACGCCAATTATAGAAATAACTAAAGAAATTTGAGAGACACACGCGGTGCGTGTCCGGTTCTACGAGTATTTGTAATTATCTTTAACCTTGAATGAACTCATTTTCATTGGTGCATCCAAAACTGCTTACGAATTATAGCTTCCAATGATCAAGAAACTAGTAATGAATTTAAACGAGACGAAATGAATTGGTGTTTGCTGTAATTGGGTGATAGTATGTGTAGGAATGAATAAATTATGGAAGGGATGAAAAGCAGGATGATTTACCACTGTATTTCTGCAAAGTAACACACAACACAATCACAATATAGTGAGTTCCACCGCGATACCTCAAGGTAATTATTTCCACAACCACAGACATAGGAATTAATAGACGAGAAGATAATGGCGAGGGGTAAAATCAACTGTTGAAGAACGAAGGGAGTAAGGCTGACTGTGATTCGTCAATAAATCAATCTGACAGTAAATAGGCATCTCGCATTATAATATCACCATTTACTTCTTAAAAGTAAAATCTGCTTTTGAATGAATAGACATTTTTACATGGGAGCGCAAATTACTCGCCACGTTATGAACAAATTTGCGAAGTCCAAATTCGGCAAAAAAATTCGGTTCTATTTTCAGAGTCGAACATTTCGTTTAAGTATTTAGTTAAGACACTTTTATAAATGTTCATAATTTACTTCCCAGCAACCAACCAGCTTTGTGTTTCGCGTCCAGACGTTTCTCGATGTGATAGTAACAACTGATTCATATTATACGATGTGAATATGCTTAAAATAAAGTAAAATAATGCTTATATATGGAATGTAATACGACAATTGGGTTTATTCTCTTTTTCACTTCTATTTTTACAAGTTTTCATAGTACAAGTCAACATTTTGCCGTGTTATTTCGTAAAATGAACCGATGATGCCTCGACCATAGTTCGCACAAGAATGATGACGTCACGTTTTCAAATTTCACTTGAGGCCATACGCGAGCACAGCCGGCTCCAATGGAACCGGTATGGGGAGTGGGGATAATACGCTTTTAATCACTCAGGGCAGGTCTACTAATATTCATATGTCTATGGCCACAACAAAAGGAATGAGTTCTTAGAAAGGTAACCGGATGAATCATCAAAATGATAATTCATCACATCTTTAAAAAGTTATATAAAGTCATGGAAAGTGACAAAAACTTTTTTAACTGGGTTAAGTAGGTTAGGTTAGGTTAAAAAAAAAATTTTCATCGTTTTTAATGACTTTATATCACTTTTTAAATGTGTGTTGAATAATCTTTGTGTTGAGTTATCATGGAACCCTTAGAAGACATACATCACATAATAAACATTACAATGAGACAACTTGCAAAACCCAGAACTCCGGAATTTTTCGGACATCTGTAGATGTCACGAAAAAGTTTATGGAACACTTAAAATATAAAAAGAAAATACCCTTTTTATGCTAAATATCAACATTAATGGTATCACTCTTATAATATTATTACGCCCGCGTCTGGACGGTTTCGGCCCTTTGATTGGTGGAATTCAAATCGTATGTTTCGGGTAAATTCCGCACAGGTTCATCTTAGGTTCCTTGAAAATGTCAATCCGTCCTTTACCGGCCGCTGGAGTAATTTCCCTATTGGCCAACAGAGCGCACTAATGCGAATAATTTCATTTGAAATAATCCATTACAAATACGTGCGATTTCATCTATTCAAACTTCCGAACTACCGTTTTCATACGCATTTAAAAAGAAAACAAACATTTCATTCAACTTATGACAATAAACAACAACTCTTTCCACTTAAGATTTTTAAAAATATTGATATTTAATAAAATTTACGTAAAATATAATTTCGCACCGTTTTGACAGAACAACGATATGAAGTTCGCGCATAATACGCTTTTGTTTGTAGGAAGTGTATGCACTGCCAACCCAATAAAAAAACATGAAACACAATCGGAAGCTAGACAAGCTTCGTTGATTGTAAAATTAGCCAACAAATCTCTAAATCTGACATGTACTTATATGTATAGTAAAATGATAGGTTATGTTGAGTTATTATAGGTTAACTGCTGTTAGTATCACTTAAACTGAGCGAATCCCAACTAAGTCCGCGGAGCGGGTTTTTAAGGTTAAACGCAACGCTCGTTGTATTCTATGTGTTCACAGATGGCGTTAATTAATTAATTTTGTTTAAATACGCTTTTGCAAGGTATTGCTTTACAATATTAAGACAAATCATTTGTTTGCGCCCGTATATACGCAATATGAATATGAATCAATAGTTTTGTTCGTTTAAAGACTTAATTCTTTCGAGAAAGGCACACAAATACAATATTTTACCGATGATTCAATCCAATATTGTATTTGTATGCCTTTCTCGATAGAATTGAGTTTTTATATGGACAAAACTATTTATTCATATTCATATTGCGTATATGAAGGCGCAAACAAATAATTTGTCTTAATACTGTAAAGCAATACCTTTCAAAAGCGTATTTAAACAAAATTAATTATATAACGCCATCTGTGAACACGTAGAATACAACGAGCGTTGCGTTTAACCTTAACTGCTAGTTATACATTATTCTTTTGATATCTACTGAAAAATGTTAATGATTTATTAATTATATATTTACTTCGAGCACTTTTTGTAGATAAATCAAAGTCAGCAGAATTTTTGACGGTTTTTGCCACCGTATATGAAATAAAAAAATGTAATGAAATTGTCAATCATAATATAATCCATAAAACCAGAGAAATATTATTGAAACGATTGGTATGCTGGTTTTTTTAAATGTTAATTAAATCTTTGAATATGTAGTAAAACAACTTTGAAATATTCCAGAAAAACGTAATTATTATTTCAATAATTTATTTGAAAAAACATATATATTTACATAGCAAACAGTCTGTGGAAAGAGGCGGGGAGTTCATTTACGAATTTCATTAATTATTATTCCTGTCACAAATTTATGATTTGAGCGAAAAACTCATTTCAATCCATTTGTGTGACAAAATATATCTGCATGTTTAATTATTAAACAAACATCAATTAACTTTTAGGTTTGAGTTTGGAACAAAACAAAACATTTATTTTATTATTTGAATAATTGAATAGGGAGACAATTCAATTGAAACAAACATTGTGATTATTATTTGTTAAGCAAGGGGTATCATGGGTATTTATTTTATACCACAATTAAAACTAAGGACGGGTTGTTTCGGAGAATTTGAACAATTCATCAAATTTCAACGTTCATTTCCGGGTTCTGTGAAAGTCCTATTCAAGTTTTGTTATTATATCATTATAGGCTAGTTGCTTGACAAAACTGAAATTAAAACAGAACTTGAAAAAATCTTTCACAGAACTGGAAAATGAACGTTGAAATTTGATGAATTGTTCAAATACTCCGAAACAACCCGTCCTAAGTGGTATAAAATTTATTGTTTCTTTGAAGGAATTTATTGCTGTGTAGACTATAAATTTAGGGAAATTAATGGTTAGACTTATTGCAATCATATAAGTGAATTGCAATGTTAAAGGCAGTCTTTACTACAGTCTCTCGTGTCTAGGATGAAAGAAGTATGTATGAAGTTACGAATAACCTGACAATATTTGAAAATCTCTTACTATCACCACAGTAAGCTGAAAATGTTGCTTGTGTTATGATGGAGGACTTAGCCAGTCGAGGAATTGAACATACTATGCCTGGGTGGGACCCAAACGCGATGTCAACTCGGCCACCGACAGGTGAAAGAGAGAGTAGGAAAACAGTGTGCAATATAGTTATAAACGAAGAATACTTGGAGCAGGTGAGTTTGTGTATTTAGGAAGTATGTTTACGAGAGATGGGAAGACTGACAGAGATATTGGAAGAAGGGTAAATGTAGGTAACTCCATTAACGGAGGAGTGAACGCAGTTGGCGCTAGCAAAAAATTGTCCAAAGAAGCGAAGCTAGCAGTCCACAATGGGGTGCTGGTACCTAACCCGATGTATGGAAGTGGGCATAGAAAGGATGAAAGTAGATTGAAAGCTGTAGAAATGTGGTAAAACCATGTTTGATCGTGTGAGAAATGTGGAGATCCGTAAAGAGTGCAAGGCTGATTTAAGCGTAATGAATAAGATCCAGAAAGGTACGCTTAGATGTAGAGCGAATGAGCGAAGAAAGGGGTCTAAGTTAGTGATGGTTAGTTAATTAGTTTAGCAATGTTAATGGCCAACCACTGTAGCTTCCAAAATATAATTATTTTTCTCATCAAATACACCGTCATCGTTTTTATGCCCGCGTGTTTATTCCCTCACGGAACATAGTTAAAGGTATATACTAACTATCTTACTCATTATAGATAATACAGGGGGATAAGAACTAGTTAGTAGTGAAAGTTACTCATAATCACGCGCATGCGTACTGCCTATACCGGCCGTAATATGGCAGTCATAGTAGTTGACAGAATTTAAACCACCCGAGCCACAGGAATATGAACGTATCATTGTAAGACGGATACGGCGGACTTTGATAATATCTCGTTGATTTGACAAATATCGATCGATCGCGCAATGACAATGTAAAAAAGCAATAATATACATTTGCAGCACTATCAGAGGAATGTTTTAAATTTTAATATCAATTTACCGAAGCTAATACGGAATGCATAATTGAACTGGCCGGATTTCAATGCAATTCAAAACAGACCGGGTCAATGCTATTACACATGTGATCTGAAAAAAATTAAAGTTAGCAACTAAACGCGAAATGCGAGAATAACCGTGTTTTTGAGGTTTGAAACATTTGTGCCAGTCTAATCCTGAAAATCTTAGAAATTCCAGGCAATTTGGCGAATTCTCCATGAATTGATAACCCTGATGTAGAAAATTTAGATGATAGATTTTTTCATAGTTGTAATTAATCAGAAAATTAAATGTACCAACCAAACGGTGTGTATTAATCACATGGTGTTTTATTACGACCCTCTTCCTTGTATAGCTTTAACAACTAGGCCACAAAGCTAAAAAAATAAAGTGCCAAATTTAAAATTTAATTACCATGTACATAGTGACCTTAAAACGGGGTACCCCAGTAAGGTCACATTTTTTTTGACAATTGCAAAAATATTATTAAATAAAAGGATTAAGGGATCTTTATAAGTAAGACTTGGTAGTATATTGCTAGTAACCATATTATTTAATTTTCTCAGTTTTCTAAGAACTACAAAACACTTGTTACTATAAGCCTTACCTAATTGATTGTATGTTATACTGGTACCTATCCTCAACTACTCACATTGTTTTTATCGTGAATGTTGAATTTAATCACCGCGCATTTATTCGGTAAAGGTAATTGAATATTTCATAGAACCATCGACGGGAGGACGCCACGAAACCATGAATTTTTCAGATCTATGGCAAAGCCTCGTTTGTTTTCCGCCCTGACCTTTAGTATGAGCCGAGCCGCAACCTTTATATTTAACTAGCGGATTGTTTGAAGTAAATTTTTGAGATTTTTATTTCTAGTGTACTTGAAAACATTTATTATTCAATATATTTAAGGTGGAAATAATATAATTCAATAGAATTGAAAAGTGTACTTGTTATAAGTTTTTGTTTCACTTGATCGTGTCACGTCTTCCCCGGGCGTGCCACATCTTCCTCGGGCGTGCTTGGTTTCCACCATTCACTTCTGTGTATGGCATTGTTACTATAAAAAATACATATATCGACTTTTATTCGAAACAGTTCCAGTGTAGAGATAATGCGAAAAAAAGTCTTCCTCAGGCGTCCCCATTTTTTTTACCGTTTACTACTGAAAACCAAAATGTTACCATAAAGACCGGACTTGTAGATGGTGTTCGCTTACAGGCGCTGTTGTAATCCCGCAAAGTCAATGATTATCCGTAGCCTCTCGTTAAAGGTTGAGCTACGCCGGGCGTAGTAGGTCCGTGGCCAATGGCTACGCGGTGAGGTAATAGCGGGGAGCAGAGCGGGAATCGGCCAAAGCGGCCGCCTGATTCAGTTAGCGGCGATTGATCGTAGTGGGTACTCACTTATGGCTACTAATTATTGACTGAATGACTAAAGTACATTGACGTACATACATTATAAAGGCGCTAATGCATTTGAGAATAAACCAGCAAATCGCGAGTAGGTAGATGCGACGTAGCTACGATGTTTCACTAGTAGGTTATAAGGCGATGCGGGTTGCATGTATGAACGTTCCCAAACCTTTTAGTAGCTAGCGCTACATAATAATTATCAAAAATGCATTGTTTTAAATCCCCGCGTTTATTTGCTCCTGTTAGTTGGTTTAACAAGACCAGAAATTTGGACGAGTAACGCTGAGTTTGCTTGTTAGTATTGCCGTAGTGAAGATGATATTTTTGCCGATTTATCTCCTAAATAATTTGGAAGGAAGTTCTAATGTAACGAACATTGATGCACAAGGCTGGAATGTATATTTTTCTTTAATCTCTTTTATCTTTTTTTGAGCTTTTGGTTCGCTTGCCTTATGCGACCCTGCTAACAAATCATTGAGTTTAGTAAAAAACGAAGAAAATTTCTCGCTACTCTCAACGGATACGTCTGTTGTATTATTTATCCACACGTGAAATTGAAGAAAAATGTCACATTATGAAAAATGAAATATTTCCAATTTCGAAAAGTCAGCCGACATTTACACCCGTTCCAATTAATTAATCATCCGGGCTTGAAAATTTAATCAAATTTGAAACTTTCGCGTTATTATTTGTGTGAAAGCCTACGCTACATAAACATAAAATCAAATTGGTAAAATGACAACAAAACCACCAAAGAACAAACTCAATTACTTTTATACTTGTCATTAAAAACGTATTTCCAGATATAAATGAATTTTTGTTGACATAAATAAACTTATAAAAAATACTCTTTTTTGAATGTTAATTTATTTGACGAATGTGTATTGTGGCTTTTTTATATTTGATGAAAAATGGGATTTTGGGATATCGTGCGGAGTTAATCAATTCAATTGAAGCAATGTATTCACATGAATAATGAACAATCCATGTATAAATAAAGTGTGCGTGAAGTGTTCAAACACATTTAGTTTTAAAACGTATTGATTTCGAAAATGAAGATAAAAGGTTTAATCATTAACGTGCCGAGAAATCCACCGCGGATTTGTTAGCAGTTCACCGCACTTGGTTTTATTTACAATTCAACATAATGAGAGTCTCATTTTTTTGTTGTTTGTTGTTATGAAGATCACCTATTTTGCTATATTTATTTATATATTCGCGCCATGAAGGCTTTTACATGTATTCAATGTTTTAGGTAAGCTGATCTGGAGTACAATAATGTGTGTATATTACATAACATAATAGGCCGAGTACGGACAATATAAGCAGGTACAATACTAGTTATTGTTGAAAGTTGTTGTACCTTCAAGTAATAGTTGTTTAATAAATAAATATAATAATGAGAGTACAATGTAGGCCCTTAAGGTACTATGAAAGTAGCAGCGGAACATTATTTAATAACAATTTTGATGTTAGTCAAATAAATATGAAATTTTTATTATCAATCATGTTAGTATTTAGTAAACCTTTATAAAGCCAGATTGAGTTTTATACAGAACACGGCTTAACATTAGTACATGAATAAACAATAACGGATTGTTGTTAAGCTAAATTGTAATCAACAAATATTAGAAAACATTAGCAACATAGAAAAAATTATATAAAGATAAAGTGTGCAAGAAAAAGAAGAAATTTTGTTACAAACATAACATATTTACAAAAATATGCTCGTGCTTTTTTACATATTTCTATCACTGATATATATATATATACACTGGGGAAAATAAATACAATTTTTATAAATATACTAAAAAATATCTAGTAAGAAGGTAATAATTAAAAAAAAAAAAAATTTAAAAAAATAAATCAAAAAAAAAATATTACCACTGGCACACTGAATAGTATAAGGGTTAGGCCTAGCGCGCACCACGATTATATTTTTTGCGACACGATTTTAAAATCGTGCTACAATAAATCGCAAAAATAATACTGCGCGCATCGCGATTTAAAATTGCGATAATTGTTCATTCTCAACATGGATTTCGAACAAATTGCTTGTATTGTTTTGCTTCTTCGGAAGAGGAGGAATAAAAGAAAACATAAATACTACAAGGCCTTAGGCCTTGCGCGCACCACGATTTTCTGTATCACGATAATTTTGTCGCAGAAATGCAACGTATGAGTTAGTAAGTATGTGCGCGCATATACGACAAATAAATAGTTGCGATTTTAAAATTGTGATTTGTCACATTTTTCCGCGACAGCGCGCGACGCGATTGTCGCAAAATAAAATTATAGCATTTGAAGTTATATGGACACGCGCGCACTGCGATTTAAAATCGCTACCTGACAACCTTTCTTCAGCTGAGATTGCATTCCGCCATCTAGTATTATTGTATGCAATTTGAGGTCCAACAATTCTTAATAGTTTGTCAAATGTCTGAATCGTCATTCTATAATAGCCAAAGAATTTTTTTGGATACTGTCGAAGATCATTGTATTTCAGATAAAAGAAACCTTTAACATATCTTTCTGCTGTAAAAGGATGAGTCCAGTATTTATGTTTTCTTTTATTCCTCCTCTTCCGAAGAAGCAAAACAATACAAGCAATTTGTTCGAAATCCATGTTGAGAATGAACAATTATCGCAATTTTAAATCGCGATGCGCGCAGTATTATTTTTGCGATTTATTGTAGCACGATTTTAAAATCGTGTCGCAAAAAATATAATCGTGGTGCGCGCTAGGCCTTATGCCGGGATCACACGAGGACAATACAGAAGACAATACAATAGTGTCATGTCCCTGCGCCGTGAACAGCCTTAACCGCGCAGGGCAGAAAAATGGGACAATCCAATTATTCTATCGCGGTTCAAACGTAGAACGCTGTCAAAATGGACTTCAAAAATGTTGTCTTTCCATAATAATGTAAAAAAAGGATTTAAAACTTTTTTCCACTATATTTTGTTTTTGACCGTAACCGGTTTCAGCCTATTAATCTTCATCTTCAGACTGGTGGAAATATATCGTAACCTATGGCTAATACAATACATTACATTTGGGGAGGAGTTAACAGGGGGTGTCATACATTGGGTTTATTCAAATTATTTGGATTTTCAAATTCATTCTTGTTATTTTCAATCTTTTTTATCTTTTTATCGGTTTTTTATACCAAGATGTATTTTAGTGTTCCAATCACGCGATAAAAACAAATTGTTCTGTATTCCAAACTACCGTTCAGACTAGGACAGTGGGTCCGGAGCTGGGAAAACATTATTGTACTGTCCTCGTGTGATCCTTGCATTAAAAAATGTAAATATCTCTACCAGAACAGATTTGATGACATGAATTGTATTTGAGTTGAGGAAGCTTGTCTCTCCCGTAAGATCTGTCCAGATACCTACAATGTAAGCACGATCATCAGATAGCATTTAGCTTAAACCAGATTTCACCAATATGGTTCGCCTCGGAATAGATTAGCGGCATACAGATCTGCTGACCTCGCTATAAGCTGTCCATCACCTGTCTTGTTCTGGTTAGATGCATAGTTTCGATTCATAGGTCGGCTCCAATCAAATATGCAATCCATTATTTTCAAAGTTTTCGAGAACTGAGATTTAAATTTAATATAAAACAATAAATGTGTAACTTTTAAAATAAATATTTTATACTTATTACCAAACGGGGTATCTAGCATTGCCGATCGATAATGTCGGTAACTTGTCATCGCTCCCGAGCACGACTGTAGATCGCAAAAGAACAAAGAACAGTTCACAACGAATAAGTGTTCTTAATTTATTCGACTTGAACTGTTGTTTGTATGCTAGCAATCTGCAGTAGTGCTGGGGAACGATGACAAGTTATCAATATTAGCGATAAAGCCTTGTGTCAATAAGATATTGACTAAATTCGTGATCGTGATTTTTAATACCTACATTACCAATATGAACTCATCGTGTGTAAATGTATTTGTAACACATTTGATAATTTTTGTAGTGTTATACCACTATGAAACATCACAAAATATTAACTTCATATGATAATATACGATTTGAATGTTTCCGTGCTTTTAAGCATTTTTGCAGACCCCTGAAAAATCACGGGATATTATATTTGTAAGATTTGTGAATCTCTTTGCAAAAGTGTTATGTAACATGTAAAAGATAAAAATAATTACTGTGGGTTATTCTTAGGAAATAGACAATATAGACATGTACCACTTCAGACTTTTCTGTAGGTATTTTTAAACTACTTAAACCTCGACTTTTCTCTACTTTTTATAAATATAATATGCATGTATCATATATTTAAACCTTTCGGAAAAAATTCTCCAAATGAAAGTCAAAACCCTTTCAAAATCCGTTGTGTAGTTAAAAAGAACTGTGCGCACAAACAGACAGACGCGGATAGCGACTTTATTTTATAATATTTAGAGATGTAAAGTATATGGATTTATATTTTTTGTTGACATATTAGGGAGTTCTAATAATAAATGTAACAATAACAATAGCAATGGAGGGTAAAATAACAACTACAAATCAAGCAATATGTGCAATGTTTTTAATATAGTATTCTCTGTGTGCAAAGTCGTATTCTCTCCATGAATCAACCCGCCAAGTAAATATTTCAATAATTTAAATAAAACAAACACACATTTTAAATAAAATAATAACATCGTTTTACTACTTTATCGCTTTTCTGATATGATTTATACTTATTAGTTTTGAGAATGAAACATTTTTCTCGTTTGTCAACTTACAGCAACTCAATTCAATTTTCCGTCTGATGTGAAATGGCTTCATATTCATCGCATTATTCTCAATATTCATCTGTGTAAATCCGTCCCTGTGAACTTACTGAACATGGATTTTCATTGGTTAAGGTATCATCCCTTTTGTCAACAACAGACCGCAGCAACTGAATTCAATTTTCCGCCACACTTGAAATGGCCTTAATATTTCTCATGATTTATTTATCTCATGAATACATAGTAGCTTCCCGTCTAGTTAGCAAGCATTTGCCTTGTACGAATGACAGAGGCAGAAGCCGCTACGAAGCAACCGGTTTACAAGACACAAACGCTTAATTAAAGTCATAAGCGAGCTACGAAAGTCTTCGAAAGTTCTTGGTAATGGGTTTGGACCATTGTTGGCAAGGTGCCCCCCATTCTGCAGTGCGCCTCAAGCGAGAAGACCGTTCCTCTCAAAGCAGTCATTACGTCCGTTATTCGAGATGGCACGTCTCTTAGCTTTTATCTTTAATATGCAGCAGAAGAATTCCACAGTTCTACAACTTTACTATTCTGTGTTATAATGGTCGTGTGAGTGAGAAATTCTCGTGTGAAAATTTAATATTTTATTTATTTTTTTGTATTATTGTTTCTACACATCATTGTTTACAATTTAATTTTTAATCTCACTAGTTCCAGCCTGTTGGAATAATTTTATAAAAAATGACACAAAAATATACTGAAAGAACATATACTCTAACTCTATTGTTTGTAATAAATCAGTGCTGAAGTGAAAATATATGAATTTCAAATTATAGTCGGCTTGCTCACTTAAAGAAGATATTATTTAGAATAGTTTTTATTGCATAAATAATCTAAAAAATTTGGTGTGTTACTGTCTACAAAATTAAATATTTGCCTTAAGGCGTTTAATTTATTCAATAAAATTTGAAATGATTGGCCTAGAAGATTAATAAAGATAAGTTAATTATAGCAAGAGTGTGAGCGCTAACGTATTAAGAATATCTTTAAACTAAGGCCTTTAACGAATAAATTAACGTGTTTCCTAGTAAATTTTTAGAAAATCATAAATACACTATCACGATGTTGGAACACGTGTAACATTCGCAGCTTACTAGGAATTTTACCAAGAAACCTGATATATCATTCGCTCAAGGCCTAGAATCCTATTTTTAGCCAGATTACCAATACTTTGAAGATATTCTTCATAAATAAGCAGTACTATTTTTCCTTCTTGTAAACTTATGGATGCTTTATATGCCGGGGTGAGGATGCTCCCAAAGAGGAATTATATCATCGGTTAAGAGAAACAAAATTAAAATTTTCAACAAATTGAGCTATTCATAAATACGTGTTATTTATATTGTCATGTGTGACCTTTACGATAGGAAAATGGAATACTCGGTTATTAAATTATTAAAAATTTTCACTAGTCGCTCTTAACCGACTATATAATGAGTTTTCGAAAATACTTTGTAAGTGTTATGGTAGTTTGTTCAATACTTTTATTTATTATAATTGTAGAAAGCAATCTCTTTGTGGTTTAACATGTGTAATAAAAATTAAACAGTTATTTAGTTTAAAACCACGATTTTTTAATAAATTATTGACCGACCGGTTTCCCTTAGCTCAAACATCATCAGGATGCAAATTAATCTCACATTGATTTGCACCATTTTTAATTTATTTATTTTCGGGAAATCGGCAGATTATATTTTTACCAGTTTGTACATTTGTAGTTAAGTCAAAATAAAAACTATTGCGGATTTTATCTTTGTGAGTGCCCCTCTAATAAAACAACATGATAAGAATAAAAAATATTGAAATTTATAAGGAAATTATTTAATATCAAAATATTTCCCGTGAAACGAAAGAAAAGCATTTATTATGTGTAGCTTATTAAGTCATTAATTAACTTATTAATTAATTAGTAGGTGGCATTTATTTTTACTCGGGAGATATTTTCAATTTGTATGGATATTTCAGGCGACTCATTATTGCTTAAAATAATTTGTTATCCTTTGTGCCATGCATAAAAAACCTTGTCTCATAAATATTAGTTTATCATTAAAAAAATATCAAAACTATCATGTTTTTAGCCGGAACGAACCATACGGTGCCCGGATAAATCATCACAATGATAATTCATCATATCTTTAAAAGTTATATAAAGTCATGGAAAGTTATTAAATAAAAACTTTATTAACTATTATTATGTTTGGTTTAAAGTTAAAGACACGTCGGACAAACTTTTCTAATGAATAGAGCGCCAAAGCATGATATTTCTATCATGCTATGTCTGTCCGACGCGTCGCCAGCTCCTTTCGGATCATGAAAGACTTACCTCTCGGGCGGTGGGCACTGCTGTCATGCTATTATGTCACAGGGTGATGTGATGATTAAATAAAACAGTTTAATTGTTTAAATTGCACACTGATTATATATTTAACTGTCTGATCATATCAATATTTAAATTAAGACACTCACCCGAGATCGACCGTGTTATGAGCTACTCTGACTATCTAAACTTGGCTAGGTATTCTTGATGATGGGAAATCCATGACGGTGAGGAATGCATCGGTACGATCCGAGGCAAGTCGGATGCCTCTCATCCCTCCTCCGGAATATTCTGCTGTTGCGCGCTGGCCCTCTCGTGTGTTAGGCACCAATCGACATCCGCCCACAGATTTGCTCGGCGAGATTAATTAAGGCTCGGCCCAGAATATTAATAACTTGCCTGCACAAGGCCCAGGATGATGAATTTATATCCGCGACCACGGTCAACCCAGAGATGGCTCCGATTAATTGTCGATTACCATCTACCGACATGCTGATCAAAATGTCGCCGTTATGGTTTTAAAATGTGAATCACGCACTTTCTCGATAACTCCAATATCATGTTGGATATATAAAATAACAAACCCATCAGGGTAAAAATCTATCGATTCACGATTGACTGTGTTACATTCCGTAATCCGGTTTTTAAATTAATAATCTCTGCGACTGTCGTTACCGAACCGGGGTCCCGCCGGCTCTCTAACAAGAGTGAGGAAACGGCCCCCCCCCTTTCTCCTGACCGCTCATCTCTGTGTTGCCTGTCAAGAATCATAATTAATTTATTACCCTTTCGAAATTAGCCTACCTGAGCCTACTTGAGTTTATGAAATAATATTTCATAACATTACCCCCGTCACCACACAAATGTTTGCCCCCAAACATTAATTTACCTACAAACCTGAATTATAAAAACTTATGTCGATCCCGGTACTAAAAAGAAGAAGGTAACTCAAACAATTGTTATAAAACTACAAAATAGAATAAAATTAATAAGTTATACCGAATGGGTGTGCCGCAACTCCAATCGCACCCATCCTGCGTAAGGCAGGATGGCTGGGCTTGCGAAGCAACCATTCTCCGATCTGAAAATTTACAAAAACCATAGCAACTACACTTAAATATAGAAAACTTTAACTTAAATATCCTAAAATTAACAATATCTAAATAATGTTACGTAAACGGGGTCCACAAGCACCCACAGCATTGATGAAGCTGGGTGTTGAAAAACTGACTTATCGTCAAGAACTGCCGTTGACGTTACATCTACAATAAAGCAGATAAACTTAAATTAAAAATTCATATATTATTACTACAAAATTACAATTTATATATATTTATATCTCCTTCTCACATCATCCGAATATTACAACATGCACTTTGGCAACACTGTCCCTAAAATAGGGTTTATATAGCCACGATAGGCAACACTTTAGGGTGGAAAACCAGCCCTCACTTTTCACTGATTTTACGCACTGAATGTACATCTTAGGAGATGGAAAAATGTTCACTCCGGAGAGTTGTAACTAATCTACCTAATTTGGTCGCTCAGGTGAGTTCACGAAGGGAAGTTATAAATTTAAGAGCAAAACATCATCGCAAGAAAGTTTTATCTTATTTGAGAAAACTATAACCTTTACACTCTCACAGGTGTGTAAGGTGGTTTAATAAATTGAAAACGTCATCAACCATTCCTATGGATATGGTGCAATTAGTAGAGGTATACCGCCATTTTTATGAATGGTGTAATTAGTAAAGTATACAAACATTGTTTTGAATGGTGTTATTTTTGTATGAGTCCCATATGTGATGGACATATCTTATATAATAAGTATATATTTGTAATCAGTTCTTATAATTAAACATTGCACTATACGAGAAGAATTTTCAAGCAATTTATACTTAGTTTAGCTAGATAGCAAAACAAGATTAATATTTTACCCAACTTTTGCGTAGATGAGTATTTAAATTTTCCAAGTACTCAGAGTACCAAGAGGTACTGGGATGGTATACATATTGAAAGTACATAGAATAATAATATTAACGAAATATGAACATTGTTCATAAAATTGTGCTTGAAATACAAGGGGATAGTGGACAAGTATCACCATGCATTTCCAGACAATATAACCAAATACATAACATAATTTTATTCATCTGTTCTGCTGAATTGTTCTTTAACATATTAAAGCTTAATATAACGATTATTTCAATAAACACGGAAAATAATGAACTCGAGCATTATCACTAGAGTTAAATAAAAATTGTGAGAAACAATTACTACTCGTTTTTTGATTTAATCATAGATTGTCAATGTCGGGTTGCTTCAACTCGGTTGATCAGGCCGGGTTGAAACTCCCAAGCATTAAACAATATTTTATTTACAGCACTTTATAGGGATGGCCAGATCCTTCAAAGTACTTAAGAATATAGGACTATACCGGGACATTGTCCGATTTTACAATATCTTTTATATGGAAATCACCGGTAACTTTCCCATTCATGTCAGCTAATGTATAAATTAGGTCTGATTTTTTCTTTACAACAACATTTTGTACAAAGCGAGGGGCTAGTTTTTGTGCAAAGTAATTTAAAGCGTTTGATTGGACGAAATTTCTACGCCAAACTCTGTCTCCGACTTGAAAACTAACATGTTTTCTACGCAGGTTATAATGGCTTGCTCCTTTTTGGTAAGCTTTTAGTAAAGCATCTGAGACTTGCTCATAAACTGATGACAGTTCTTCTAATCTTTGTGCGTAGATTCTCTGACTAGTACAATTTTGTGAATTAGATTCAATATCAGCTATAGGGTTACGATGCAAATCACCGTCTAATATTTGCTCCCGACCATGCATTAGAAAATAAGGTGTAAAACCCGTAGCGCAATTTACGGAATTGTTCATAGCTGATTGTATTTGTGGTAAAAATTTTGACCAATTACGGTGGTCTGATTCAACTAATATCGATAATGCGGTGCCCAAAGTTTGGTTATATCTCTCTACCACATTGTTTTGAGGGGTATAATAAGAGTTATAAAACGGAGGTGGTATATTATAATTATTCAATAAGTCCTTAAATTCTTTGGATACAAACTGACGGCCGTTATCACAAACAATGGTGCGCGGTACGCCATGTACAAGAAAGATACTTTCTTCTAAATTTTTCACAATGCTTCGCGCGGTACCTTTGCGCAGCGGAAACAGCCAGGTAAACTTTGAAAAAACATCAACACAGGATAAAATAACGGTAAAACCAGAGTAACTTCTCGGTAATGGACCTACCAAATCCAACGACAACATCTGCATTGGACGTGTAACTTTTTTAGGATGTGATGAAATACCGTTAGGTGAGGCCGTACTGATTTTATGCGCCTTACAGACCGTACAGCGATTTACAAATTGTTTAATGTCTCTGTACATATTTGGCCAAAAATACCGTAATTGTGCTTTTTTATAAGTTTTAAAAACGCCGGGGTGACAAGATCGAATAGACTCGTGAACACTACTTAAAATGTCTAATCTTTTTTCTTGAGGAATTACTTTTTTCCACGCAGTGTCTTCACACAGTGCTAAACGAGTCTTCGTGTGACGAAATAGTTCGTTTTCCCGAATTTGGAAGTTCTGAAAACGTTGGGGAAATTCTTGACAACCCTTCCAAATATTTTGATACCACTCATCTTGAATATTTTCTGAATCTATAATGGAGATTTCGGCAAGATCCATTCGCGAAAGGACATCTGGGACTATATGCTGAGTACCTTTACGATGGATTACATCAAACGAGAATTGGGATAGACGTGAACTCCAACGCGCGAGACGACCGCTGGGGTTGGACAGAGAACCTAACCATTTTAGACTTGAGTGGTCGGTTACAACTGTAAAATGAGTTCCTTCAATGTATGGTCTAAAGTGTGTAACGGAGTCTAGTACGGCTAAAAGTTCACGCTCAGTTATTCCATAATTACGTTCGTGAACGTTTAAGCATCTCGAAAAATAAGCAATAGGGTGCTCCTGTCCATCTATAGTTTGAATTAATACCCCCCCAATGCCTACGGAGCTTGCGTCACAGTGTATAGCGAAGGGTTTCGAAAAATCTGGACAACTTAAAACTGGGGCAGAAGTAAGTGCTTGCTTTAGTGCAATAAATGCGGATTCAGCTTCCGGTGACCATTTAAAATTACTAATTCCCTTTTTTGAACCAGTAATACTTGTTAAAGGAGCTGCAATGCTTGAAAATTCCTTGATAAACCGTCTAAAGTAACCGCACAGGCCAACAAATGCCCGAATTTGTTTAGCATTTTTCGGTATAGGAAAATTTTTAATACTATCAATCTTACTTGGATCGGTGCGAAGTCCCTGGGAATCTACCATATAGCCCAAGTATTTAAGCTCGGCTTTACAAAATTCCGATTTTTTTAAATTAATGGTGAGACCCGCGTCTCGTAGACGTTTGTACACCCGATTTAACAAGTTTAAATGTGATTTCAAGTCTTCCGATACTAATATAAGGTCATCTAAATAGCAAAAAACATTATCATCGAAATCAGGTCCAACCAATGCATCCGCTAGTCTTTGTAATTCGCTAGGAGCATTTTTCAAACCAAACGGCATGCGAGTGAACTCAAAGAGGCCCCGCCCAGGAACAACAAATGCTGTCTTTTCGCATGATTTTTTGTCTAAGGCTATTTGCCAAAATGCCTTGGAGAGGTCAATCGAGGAAACATATCTGGCACCGCCGAGTTTATCTAGGATACGCGCAATATAGGGAAGAGGATAACTATCACGTACCGTGACGTTATTAATTTTTCGCGAATCAAGGCAAAATCTAGCTGTTCCGTCTTTTTTTGTTACAATTATTACTGGACTGGACCATGGTGAACGAGAAGGTTGAATAACCCCTAATTTTAGCATTTCATCAACTTCTGTTTCTAATTGATTCTGCCGTGCGGGTGAGAGAGGGTAATACCGCTGTTTGATGGGTGGTCCTGTTGTAATTATTTTGTGTTTAACTAAGTGTGTTAGACCTAACCCCTTCTTTTCAAAAGAAATTGACTCGAATTTTTTAACTATTTTAGAGAGTTCCCTGTTCTCTTCAATAGTTAGGGATGAGGCTGGCCGAATAGCCCGCAACCCATTTATATTTCCTTCCGAAACAGGAAGAGTAAATCTTGAAAAAAGTTCCGGTGCGATGTGGAACTCCTTCCAAAAGTTAACTCCTAGAATAATTGAAGGTGACAATGTCGGGATGACGTAGAAAAGAACCTCCCGGGTAACTCCCTTATACGTCACCGGCAACGACATTGTACCTTTGACAGGCTGATTTGTACCGTCAGCTGTCGATACAAAAAGATTGGACTTAACTAATTCTATTCCTAATTTGCTAAAAATCTTATGACTATCTCCACCCAAACATGATAATGTAGCGCCACTGTCCAACAGTGCGTTGTAAAAATGATTTATTATATATACATTGGCATAAGGACGACCATCGTTTTCAATTTCCATCTCCTGTGGCAGCGGGCCCACTGTTCCAGATGATGGGACTGAAAAGAACTGGTGAACTAGACGGAGCCAACTGTGCCACTCTCGCTTCCTCTGCGCACTTAACTAATTCTAAACTAATTCTATTCCTAATTTGCTAAAAATCTTATGACTATCTCCACCCAAACATGATAATGTAGCGCCACTGTCCAACAGTGCGTTGTAAAAATGATTTATTATATATACATTGGCATAAGGACGACCATCGTTTTCAATTTCCATCTCCTGTGGCAGCGGGCCCACTGTTCCAGATGATGGGACTGAAAAGAACTGGTGAACTAGACGGAGCCAACTGTGCCACTCTCGCTTCCTCTGCGCAAAGGAAGGAGCGCGACAAAGGTGACTCCCAACTAGTTTTTTGACTTATGTCCATTAAAAGCACCCAGTTTTGAATTTCCTGCGACTGCGGGTTTTTTCCTACAGTCGGCCACGACATGTCCCGGTGTCTTACAATAAAGACAAATAGGCGTCTTATAAAAAGTTTTAGAAGTTCCCTGATTATTAAGATTACCGTTATTAAAAGAAGACGAAGATGGTTTATTTGAGTTGTTACCTGTATTTGATGGACCGAAATTACGCCTATTATCATTATTCTTATTGTTGTATGACTGCTTAAAAGTGTTCTGGGTATAACCAGTGCGTCTAAAGTTATTATTATTATTAAAAATTTTACTAATAGGCACAAATTTCTCCGTTTTATTCGAGCTATTGTGCACATCTGATGCTTTAGAAAATGAAGACGATGACACAAATTCTTCTGGCGGTAATGCATAAGATTCTAATTTACCGGCATAAGTTGTTAATTGCTCAAAAGTAAATATGTCTCTAGACACTAATAGATTTGAATACATCGGTAGCAAAGCCTTCATTGCTAGCCGCAGCAGTTCCTGCTCGGGAAGTTTTGCTTCGAGCATATTGTTTAGTGCTTTCATTTTTAGCGTGAATTCTAGTACTGACATTCCTTTTTGTTGAGACATGTTAAAAAGTTTTATTTTTAAATCGGTTTGAAGGTCGCTTGCTTCAAATTGGCTAAGTAAAAGTTTTGACAGCTCGTCCCACTTCAATTCTGGGTGGTAAATGGATCTGAACCACAACAACGCCAGGCCATCCAGAAGATCAGGGAAAACACGCACCAGTTCATTTTGAGGAAAATTCCTGGTTCTACATTTTTCCTCAATAAGTAGGAGAAATTCTCTTACGCTCGATTTCCCGTCGTATTTAATGTTCCAATTAGTAACATTTGTGGATGATGATTCTTTATAAATAATTTTTGTATGTTTAATAATTGTTGGGTTTTTAACAGTATTTAGTTCTGTCTCCGAATCTGAATCTGACGAATCCATTTCTGTACTAGCTGTTGATTTTAACGTTTTATTGTACTCGCGCGCCTGTGAACGCAGCGCGTGAAAGGTGGACGCTGGTTCGATAGATCGTGTTGTAAGTTCCTTGGTAAGGTCTTCTTTAGAGGCATTGTTAATATTTGCAATTGGAGTCGACATTTTTATCAAATTGTACGTGAAGTTCTAATATGAAAAACTCGAATTATCTCGAAAATAATCGAAAGCGTATTGACGTTCGATGAATATTTTTAGCATTGAAAAACATAAATGTAAAAAAATATATTCATGAAATATTTATAGTTTTGAATTGAAACCAAAATAATGTTAATATAAATTATTTTTATAAAAGTGGTAATTAAATTCAAATTCGAGATAATCGTCTGTATACTCGAGGTTAAATTTGAAACGTACATTTGATTTGAATCGTTATTTTAAAAAAATATATTAGAAACTTTGGAGAAATACATTTTTTTTTTAAATCAATAAAAATAATCGATGAAATTTAGTTAAGTATGTCATCTTAATCGGTTGTTCCAAGTATAGTAAGTATCTATTGAAGTTCATAAATTAATTATTCGCCGAAATGTTGACAAATTACCCATCTACGCTGGAGTATCTATGGAAATTTTTTTTTGTGTATAACAAATTATGCATCTATGCTAAAACTTCTATGGAATTGCTGGCGTAAGAACAATGGCGATGCAATTTACTCGTGAACGGCATAATAACAATATAATATTCACCATTAATAAACATTTTTATTACATGAATTTGATATGCAGATACAAGATTAATGTTCCGAATACGTCTATCATACGTCGAAGAAAGTCTATTTAATACGTATTGAAAAATAACCGTAAACAAATAACACATGAATGAAATCTTGTTGTTTATGTCATTCTGTTGCATGAAAGATGTATTTGGTTTGTACCAGTTTGACAGTTATTTTATAGGTTATGATATGAAGATATTATGTAGATATTACATATTATAAACATTGTATTGTATGACAAATGACACATCTATGCCGAAATATCTATGTGTTAATTCCAATAATAAACAACACTACCCACTTGTTATTCATAGTATTATCTATTGTGATGACAAATTGACATACCAGTGTATATAAAACGTTTGTCATCCATAGTATTTCGAAACGTCAGAATAACAGAAATACAACATTATATATGAGGTTAAGGCATGACTACTTATTCACAGTTTAAACAAAAAGTAATCTCCCAGGATAGAACGCGTCGACACGACATTTATTATGTTTAATGGTAGTGCACTATGTTTAATTTCAGCAAAACAGATGAATATAACACTATAGATAATATAAATTATGTTACCAATCACTCTACACACAGTAACATGACAAAATCGAGCCAAACCACGTTGCGCGCCAAATATTATGTTTGGTTTAAAGTTAAAGACACGTCGGACAAACTTTTCTAATGAATAGAGCGCCAAAGCATGATATTTCTATCATGCTATGTCTGTCCGACGCGTCGCCAGCTCCTTTCGGATCATGAAAGACTTACCTCTCGGGCGGTGGGCACTGCTGTCATGCTATTATGTCACAGGGTGATGTGATGATTAAATAAAACAGTTTAATTGTTTAAATTGCACACTGATTATATATTTAACTGTCTGATCATATCAATATTTAAATTAAGACACTCACCCGAGATCGACCGTGTTATGAGCTACTCTGACTATCTAAACTTGGCTAGGTATTCTTGATGATGGGAAATCCATGACGGTGAGGAATGCATCGGTACGATCCGAGGCAAGTCGGATGCCTCTCATCCCTCCTCCGGAATATTCTGCTGTTGCGCGCTGGCCCTCTCGTGTGTTAGGCACCAATCGACATCCGCCCACAGATTTGCTCGGCGAGATTAATTAAGGCTCGGCCCAGAATATTAATAACTTGCCTGCACAAGGCCCAGGATGATGAATTTATATCCGCGACCACGGTCAACCCAGAGATGGCTCCGATTAATTGTCGATTACCATCTACCGACATGCTGATCAAAATGTCGCCGTTATGGTTTTAAAATGTGAATCACGCACTTTCTCGATAACTCCAATATCATGTTGGATATATAAAATAACAAACCCATCAGGGTAAAAATCTATCGATTCACGATTGACTGTGTTACATTCCGTAATCCGGTTTTTAAATTAATAATCTCTGCGACTGTCGTTACCGAACCGGGGTCCCGCCGGCTCTCTAACAAGAGTGAGGAAACGCCCCCCCCCCCTTTCTCCTGACCGCTCATCTCTGTGTTGCCTGTCAAGAATCATAATTAATTTATTACCCTTTCGAAATTAGCCTACCTGAGCCTACTTGAGTTTATGAAATAATATTACATAACACTATGTTAAGTAGGTTAGGTTAGGTTAGGTTAAAAAATTATTTTTCATCGTTTCTAATGACTTTATATTACTTTTTAAAACTTTTTGTGTTGAATTGTCACTGTGTTGAGTTATCATGGAACCGAACTATACACATTCAGAAGATTTCAATGAAATTGGTTTCGGGGATCAGCATGTGCGAACACAGTACGTGATTTTTATATATTATAAGAAAATGGTTCCCAGGGTGGTGGTACCCACTCCCGCCTCTGAAATTGAATAAATATAATATGTAATATTTGAACACCTAATTTGAAAAAATGTGGCCTGGGCCTACTTGACTTGTATGTTACAATTAAAAAACTATTCCATAACGCTTTTGGATTTAAAATACCAATAAATTTTTTCGCGAGCTGGGAAAAGCTTTTTTCCTTTTTCCCATATCTGAAAAGTACACTAAAAACAGTTATTGATTTTGAATAAATGACATTTCAATATAATTTTAATCGATGGTTTACACTTTCATTTCTTTAGGTATTTTCAAACCAATTAGAAATTTTCTCGGTGATTGTAGGTTATTCCGTTTTACGTGTCCACAGTCGAAATCCAACGGGCTACGGTGTTCATCCCTTGTCATTAATATTCCCAGTGCGTGGTTTATGCTGAAACAAAAATAAAAATTCATTACACTCAGCTTCCAAGAAGAGTTTTTACTGAGGGTAAAACAAAACTGTTTTTCTTTCTATTTTAAGAATAATGTACAAGGTAACACAATTCATTAAATTTTGTCATGATAAAACAATTTCTTAGTAATCACTTAGAAGGAGACAAAATTGAATTTGAAAACTGATTTAAAAATGCTAATTTAATAAGAATATCTAAAAATTATTCATAATCCGGTTGAAAACGTGACTGCAGGCCCAACAAATCAATTGATAGGTTACCTGTTAAACTTTTGATAAAAAGGAATGTACTATCGCGATGTAGGAACATGTGTTCATAAAAATCATTAAATTTTCGCATTTAGTCAAAATATATCATCAGTTTAAGTACAGGTACATGAACAGTTTTTCCGATATATAAGAATGTACTAAAAGCTTAACAGAACCCGGCATGCAATCTCGTTTTTAACATGATTTTAATAAAACAGCAATACTCATTTTTATCCATATGGGATGGGATTATAGAACTTGAATTCTGTCTAGAGGTTTTTTATAAACATGTTGGAAAAAGCTTTCATATATAAATATATTTTTTCTTTTTATGATAGGCAAATATAACATGATAATAACGTAATAAAACTTGAATCCCCATAACCTCCTCACTTTGAGTGGAATTTCGCTTATGTGTTGATAAAGTTCTTAAGAGAATTAGAGTATGTTGTGAGGATACGGGAAGGATGAAGGTGGGGAAGTATCCGTCTATTCAGATCTGGTCACCAATCGATGCGAACATTGATTTTGAAGAGAAGAAAGGGAATTGTACACATGTACACGTACTTTCAATTATGCGTACCTCTGCTGAAGGTTACCTCAAGTGGTTCGCTGTTTGGTGACTTCATGGGGTGAGGTTTGTCCAGATCGGGAGAGGCCGGTTGAGGGAAACCGTTTGATTTCTCCTGCCGCACTTCCTTGAACCATCGCCTTCCACGGCAGTATTAAGGATGGATCCATTGCGTCATTGATGGAACTATGGCGTCCCTCAAGGAAGTGTACTGGGACCGATCCTATTCATTATCTATATCAACGATTTAACTAACCTTACCATTAAAGGAAACATAATCAGTTTTGCTGATGATACTGTTTTATTATTTCAAGAAGAAAATTGGACGGATACATTTAATGAGGCTGAAAAAGGGCTTAGTGCACTTCAAAATTTGGCTTAAAATCAACTCGCTTACCCTTAATATAAGCAAAACAAAATATATAACATTTTCAATAAACGCAAGGAGCCAACCAATAAAATCACTAGAACTAAAACTACACGAATGCCATGGAAATAATATACAATGTTACTGCCCCGTCATCGAAAAAACACAAAACATAAAATATCTCGGAGTAATAATCGACGAAAATCTTAGATGGGACCTACACATCAAAGGTATTACGGAAAAACTCACAAGCCTTATATATTTCTTTAAAAATCTAAGAAACGTATTAAATAAAAAGGATATGAAAAAGGTCTACTACGCATTATGTCATTCTCGAATTGAATATGGAATCATAGGATGGGGATCTGCTACACATACGTACCTACACAACCTGAATACGATTCAAAAAGGAATCATAAAGACCATATTGAAAGTACCAATTAGAACGCCTTCAATTGAAATGTTCAATTCCTTTGACGTACCAAATGTACAGCAAATATATGCCAACAATATATTATTGAAGCTCTTCAAAAATAACAAATCCTCTACTAGACTGTGTATGCATAATACTAGATCGAACAAAAATGATATAAAAAATATTCCAATTTATAAAACCACATTCGGACAAAGAAACTATACATACTTTGCAACAAAACTCCATAACATCCTTCCCCAAGACATAAAACTAATAAAAAATCCTAATGAATACAAATCATTAATAAAAACATGGCTGAAAGAGGTCAATGAAAAAACCCTAATGAAAACACTAAAAACGATATAGAAGACACTAAAAATGACATAGAAGACACTAAAAACGACATAGAAGACAAATAAACCATATTTAAATAACTTTAGTCCGCCTCGGCACAGGACCCCCTAGTGAGGAGGACTAAGAAATACAATATTTTATACTTAATTTCACCATTATTTTTTGTATGTAACAATTATTTTATATAGTCGCTAAAATAAAAAAAATAAAAAATAAATAAATAAATTGGTCTGATATACTGACCCCCCCTCCATCTCGTATCTATTTCTTTCTGAGAACTTATTTTCCCCCTATTCTTAAAAACAGCCTCCACACAGCAGGAAATTTAATTACCCAAATTAAAAATGAATTAATTAAAAAATACTTTTTTTAACAACACATCACATTATTTTTCAAGAAATTGCTCAATACGAAAAAAGGTAAAAGCAGTGGCTATTGCGTAAAACTTGTTCTTCGTTAAATACTTGTCCATTTACGTATTTCTTCTTTAGCATCTATGATGTTGAACATCGTTTAAATATTAACGTACAAAACACAAAACAGAGCTTTCCACTAAACAGGGAGCATGTTAGTCCCCAGGGCTTGCGGGATTCTAAGTTAACTGCACGCGACTACCTGCCGTAGCGCTACGAACTACGAGGTAAGACGTGCTACGCAATCCATTGGCCTACGCGACGAAGTCTGTAATATTTCGGGCTTCTTAGAAAATAATTGCATTTAGTAAACCATTTATTAGCGGAATATTCCGGACTATTAACTCCTTTCATATATTTTTGTTCTAAGAGGACAAACCTTTTGAAGGCTTCCGTGGTCGAAGGGTAAGGCTCTAGACTAGCAGGCTGGAGGTCGCAGGTTCAATTCCCAGCGTACGCACGAAAATTTTATGTGATTATTTTGGGACATTTCAGAAATTAAACATTACTAATAATATATATAGTATATTTGCGGCACGTTCCAGAGTGGAAGATACTCTCAGTATCGCCCTGGTGTAAGACTGCCATTCAGAATTTCAAATTTGCTTGAAATGGCTTTGGCAGTGTTTGGTGATCAAATCTGAATATTCAGGTAGTTCCTCACCTATTTTCTTTTTTCAAATCTTTTGAACTTTTTAGTCATTCAAAAAGATTAAGAAGCGAATAATATTTTTATTTTATTTATTTATTTATTTATTAATCTTAATTTAGCTCACATCTTCGTGTGTGCTAATAGTTTTATAAACATATAAACATGTACATTGTTTGGCAAACATAATCTTTCTTTAAATATTTCACTAAAGTCACAAAAAAAAGAAACATTAATAATTGAGAAAGACATATTTTCTTAATTCATTTTTGAACTTATTAACATTTTCTATCATAGCAATTTCCTTCGAGATTTTATAGAGTTGAACGGCCTGGTACATCAGAGATAATATGGGAAAAAATATTTGAGGATAATATTGTTAATTCAGAATTTGAAATATGAGATAGACAAAAATGAATTACAATAATTAGGTCCCAATGGCCGAGTGGTTAAAGGCGTTGTTCCGGTAAGACAGAGATTCTGGGTTTGATTCCCAATTGACATTGTTACCTTTTTATATGTCTGTGTCTTATTCAGCTTCACGTTTTTTTAGATTTATTCGTATTATCCTTTTCTCCAATAATACAGGATTTTCCAATAAGAGGTGTTATTTTGATATTCAATCGTAAAAGATCAATGGTATCGTTGCTTCTGTGGCACGTAGCACCGTCTTGTTGAAAGTAAACGTTGTCCAAATCAATATCATCTAATTCCGGACATAAAAATCATTAATCATTTCTCGATAGCGCAATCCATTCACCGTAACTGTTGCTCCAGCCTCATTTTCGAAAAAGTAAGGTCCAATGACCTTAAACCGGGCCATAAACTACACCAAACAGTCACACGTTGAAGATAAAGAGGTTTTAACAATAAATTTTGGGTTTTCCAAGCCCCAGGTGCGACAATTTTGCTTGTTGACGAAGCCACCGAGGTGGAAATGGGCCTCATCACTCAAGATGATTTGCATTTGATTCACTCAAGTGAATTTTAATAATTTCAATGCGTTTTTGAAGCTTGTATTGTTCCATTTTTATTAATGGCGTAGTTTTTAATTGTCAAATGTCAAAAAATAATAGCTTTAAAAGTAAAATCTACCGAATTAGCAGACTATTCAAAATAACACCTCTTATTGGAAAACTCTGTATATTACATTGATGGGTATAATCCTTAAAAGTTATTAAAAAAGAAAAGTTATTCCAATAAAAATTGTTAGAAGAGTTAACTTCTTAAGAATTCAATGGAAACATGGTTATTTGAAATAATTCCATCATTTTCCTCTTTACGCTTTTGCGTAATTTATAATATTTCAATTCTAATAATAATATATTTACTAGTGCATGCATATGCACGTTATCGGGTGCAGTGCGCTGGTGCAACTAAAGAAAGCAGTGAACGAGAATGGCTTCCACTGAAGCCTATAAAACAAACTTTCAACACTTTGAATGCTTTTGAGGCAATCTTGAAATTAAAGTTCTGGCTTATAAGAAAGTTTCTTATAAATTGTGAAATACACATTTAAATAAAAAACATCAAATTAAACAAACGAAAATGAAAAGTAATCCTCGCGGTTTCGCTAATCAGAGTAGTACTAAAAGTGGTTACATATAATAAGTTTTATTTTTAATGTATTGATTTTCATAATTTAATAATAATTATTCTTGTGCTTTCAATATTTAATATGTAAATTTATTAACTCTCATTTTTACAATAACAAACCAAAAACCTCCCGAGTTGAAACTAATCACAGCTATCTAGGGCCTGTAATATAGTCGTTTGGTTAGGGTAATGTCCCCCAGTATTTGAAACGGTTTAATGACGCAGGGCACGTGTTCCATGTGCGTCGGGCCGTACACCCTTTAATATGTTAATTCAGTTGCTTAATTACATACCAAACCACGCATTGCATTCCCATCCGATATCTCAGGTAATTGCAAGCAATCACTACCGTTGATTAATTCGACAAACCCACGTCTGATATCTGGCATCTAGCGTCTAGTTGTCCTATGAATATTTAGTGTGGGGAGGACAGGTAGATCTTGTGATAGTGTCGGTAACTATGCATCTCAAAGGTACTCAATTTGAGGGGGAATGATAAAGTAAAGTTTCCTATTACCGGGTAGTTGCCTAATGCCGGGTACCCCAATATTTCTGAACTGGCAATGAGTGAATATTTCTATCGAACGGTGAAACACGGATTTTAGTATCGGCTATCACCATATTTACTATTTTAACTGAGGAAAATAAACTCCCTCGAAGACTATATTACCTCTGGGGATGCTGTGTACATGGTTTTTTTGAGGAGAGGAAGGAGTGAATGTGGGTCTCGAAGAAACCCATGTTGTAGAAGGGAGGAAACACAGAAGCCGGCAAATCGTTCCACAGTCGTGCTGTTGAACTCAAGAACGAGTTGTAGAAGTAACCCGTTGTCATGTGGCAAATGTCAACCTCTAAAGAATGCAATCGGATTGTTAAGATAAGGGAATCTATCCACCCGTTTCAGTACAGGGTTAAAGGTTTTTTTTCAGGTATTTTGGGGCTCCAGACCAGAGGTGGCTTACAAATTCAACAGTAGGCGCACTTGCTATTTGTGCAGCATCATCAATTGTGTACTATCTGCAGTATCTGCAGGCCTTGTGAAGTTAGTCCAGCTCCTGAAAGGCTGTCTTTTGTGACAAGAAGATTTACAGCCGTCAACGGCACGTTTAATTTAAATACATAACATTTTTAGTGTACATTTTATTTCATGGGTACGGTACATTGAACAGAATTAACTGAGCGAATCTGTACTACATTATTCTAATGTTGTAACTGACTTGTTAGCTTCAAAAGAATAACAGAGACATGCAAATTCCGGGTAAGGACTAATGGTTGGCGATGTTTGGTGCTTTAGCAAAACAACAAACACAAAGTTAAAGGAATTTTCTTCAGCAAAGTCTAAAATAAGAGACTTTATTTATAATAGTTGGCAGAGCGAAGTATCTCTATATTTTGCTTTAGCATATTGTTGTACTGTGTTTAAAGATAAACCCTTTACCCACGATTTCTTGGAAGGAATTAAGAAGGTAGATTTGCAAGGAAATAGAAGTTTCTTTAAACTTTTACAGAAAACTGTTATTTTATTATATTTACTTCATGCACCATCCAAAAAACAGAATATTTATAAAATCGACTATAAAAAGAAAGAAGTTTAAGAATAATGAATGATTCGTAATTGCAATGTAGAATAAGTTGAGGAAGTCATGGCACCATCAAGTGATTCAAACCATTGAGACGATATATGAATTCGTCCAAAAAGATCCAGAACAACTATCATCACTGTATACAACTAAATTATTGCTTCACATTTAAACTACTTCTCAAAGATTCTTTTAATGACAGAAAACAAAATAAGTTAAAAATTCTCCAAAATAGAACAATGAAAATAATACTTCTATAGCTACTTCTAGAGCAACGAGAATAATACTAACTAACTACAACCCTTTATAGTCATCTCCAAGTATTTCTGTTGTCAGTGCAGTACGGTAAAAGTCAAGCAAATCATCGATTTCGGAAGCGGTTAGGTGCAATGTGAGATTTTCTGTGCAGAACTGAATTTTATCGGGATCAACATTTTTCCAGTTATCTCAAAACTTTTTGAGGAGCGGAATGTCAGGGCTTGTAGTCACTTGACTGATTTTTACTTCAAACACAGCTTTTAATACCAACTCATACACATGATGGCGACGAGCAAAAATAAACATTTCTCTATTAAGTTTTTGTTCAAGAAGCACACAAGCACCATTGAAGTGACCTGTATTTGAAGCTGTAGTATCACAAAACAGAATTTGCACTTTATTTTCCAGATTCCAGTCTACAATCGCATTCCATACAGCCTGCGATTGTTCGCTTCACGAAAAACTTTCCAATCGTCGCACAGCAATAAGTTGTTCGTTATCCCCATATGATATAACAATTGGAAGACGTTCTTCTTTTGATTTTCAAGGTTCTTAAGCAGGCAAAAGTTTTTCGTCCCAGTGAATAGTCACAACATCTGGTAGCTCGTTTAGAAAATTAACTTTTATAGCCTCCGCGCGCGCCTTTGATTTTGCCGTTGGAATTCTTTGAATTGAAGACTTACTTATTGGAAACTGATCAATATTATATCCAAGCACCTCAATAGTAGCTTCAAGGATTAAAACAGAATCTTTCATACTTAACTGGCGCTGCGATTTACTTTGAAGTAATTAAGTCTTTTCGCATCGACGTTTTACTGGTTTTAGGTTTAGTTTTCTGTAGCGGTTTGGGAATATTTTCTAAATTTGTGTCTTCGTTGGAGTCAAAAGATGAGTCGTTTGGTAACATGAGTTGGCGAAGATAAAAAATAAGTACGCCGCTTTTCTTCCTCGATTGTTCTAAAGCGCGCTCTCTCCTCTTTATCTGTCAGTTTTTTGTCAACCCCCCCTAAGTAGCCAGGACGACCAGATTCTCTTCGCCGCTGCAAGAAGATTCTATCTTCATTTATTTTTATTAATTCAAGAGCATCGGCGTGTGGAATGTCAAATAAATTATCTAAGTTTTTAACAAACTCTTGACGACGTTGTTCAAAAATGTCTGGCGTTTTCTGCACATTTTTGTGCAAGTCCCTCCAAACTTGATATAAGTTTACAAGTTTTTTCACACAATTAGGTAAAGATTTGGTTGGTAGGCGCACCTTTTCCCGATAGATAACACACTCACGAATAGTGAGATTAGCACTTTGATTGACAGTTAAATTCACTTCCCGGATATTGTAGAGCAAAATTTCAAGAACTTGTCCATTAGATGGCAGTTTAAAATCCGATATTTGTTATTTTACGACTCCCATTAAAAATATACTCTTTTTAGAAGTGCGTAAATCTAACGAAATCTTGCCTGAATGAGTGATATTCGTTTACTAACAAAAAAGCAAGTTACTACATTTGCTCGCGGGCGTCTTAATGTACAAGTACTAAGATTCAGGCTAATCTATAAAAAAAATCAATGCACAAGAATGGGGGAATAAGATTGAATCTATTCTAGACTCTCATTAAATAATATCTGTTTTGTTAGACTTTTATAAAATAACTAGCTCCTTTGCTATAATTCCACTTCAGATTTATTTTGCTGTCATTGGAGTGTTAATAAAGTTGTTTACTTGTCAGGTAATTATAGTGTTTTTGTCATTTAAGATTGACTGCTCAGTTAAAGTTAAATTAATTTATAATGAAGTCAAAAGGGGAAATTATGTTTAATTAAGGATTTATAAATAGATCTCGTAAAGATGAATGAAGTTATGAAGTAATTTGAAAACTTTAATGTTTTAAGATGACAAGAGACCCGCACGTTTGTGAGATTGACACTTTTAACGTTAGGGACAAGAAAAAAACGAGTCTAATAAATAATACAAAATAAAATTGTAATTATGATTTACCTTTACTCAATCAATTTAAATTTACGTTGTCAGAAGCCGTTTTGGTGATATATATTTTTATGGCAATCATAAGAACAAACCAAAAATCACTAAAAATCTTCAAATTTACTAGAAAATGCCTCCCTTGTAATTTTTTTTGCAAAGTAAAGGGAAGCAATGTGTATCATCTTGTTATTTTGGATCCATCTACTCGGGACAGTCTTCACCCTGCAGCCTGGAACAACAATGCGGAACTGCACTCGTACCAGTAATGCAAGTGATGAAGTGTGGTGTCTTCCTCACAATATGTTAACAATGTATTTTTAGTTGGATTCAAAGTACTCACCTTATGCTGAAAAAGCTTGATGAGTTGAAATATTTTGTAAATAAAATCAATCTTAACATGACAGGAAGGACCTTTTATATGATTTTGTATTTATTCAACATTTATTTTATTTTTTTATTAATACCCAAATTAGGCAAATGCCCGTATTATGGTGGAACATAAATAAGAAAATATAAAATTAAAACATAAGAAAATAAATAAAACAAAAACAAAAATACTAAATATATACGATAATATGGATAAAGTCGGAATGAATTCACTTAATGGTTTTTCTTCAGTCAGACAATAATTTCTTTCAGGAAGCTTTCCGAAGAGGGCCTGTTTTAACCTCACTGCATTGCTGCTTGAACCCATTATACACCTTAGGAGCAAGGAATCCATAGTAACGTTGTCTAAACGATGTGTTCATTTTTGGTACTATCATCTTTTGTTCTGATTTTAGTCTTGTTGTGTAACTGTGATCTAGAAGACTATGAAGCTTGGGATTGTTCGTATAGTACATTATGAGTGCATGTATAATTAATCTGTCTTACGTCTAATAATTTTGCTTCCTTAAATAAGTGTGTCAATGGATATTTGTAAGGTATTTTATCCATCACTCTTATTACAGCTTTTTGTGCCTTGGCTAACACAAAGCATAGTACACAATTTTAATGGTTTTCTTATCAACAATGTTGCGTATATCTTTCAAGAAGAAAATTAGTTTTCGCATTCGTTTGGTCGTATTTTCAATATGCTCTTCAGGTCAAAAAGTTATCTATTAAAATATCCAGATATTTGACTAATTCCACCTTTTCAAGGTCTTGACATGCGCATGGGTGAGGTATTTGTGTTCCTGGGGAACACGTGTCATTTAAATGTACTTTTATATTTATGTAACTGTTAGGTTAGTCTATTTGGTTCATAGAAAAAAACTTTCAATTTATTTTTTTGGCATTCAATGTTAAGAGGTTGCATTCTAGCCATTTTGATACTTTTACTAGACCTGTTTCAGATTTTGATTTTATCTCCTCCCATGTCTCTCCTTTCAAAAGTAAAAATGAATCATCTGATGATATAATTTTCCCATTTTCTATGTCTATTTTAAGCCATCTTCTAGCTTGACACTGTGGGTTGTGTATTTCACACCCAAACAACAACGTTGTAAATAAGTCAATTATTATTATGTAAATAAACTTTGAAAGATTTATTTTCGCCTCTTGTAAAATGTTGAATATGTGCGTTATTCTTTTTGCTTTTTCGCAACCAATATTTAAATATTTTACATGCTTAAGTATGAAGGAGGATATCACGAAAAAAGCTTTGTAATATTTTAAAACATTTGGTAGTGTGTTTGAGGCACGCTATGACGCGAGAGATACATCATCTGTATAAGGGCAAGTAACTTGTTCCAGCAAATTTTGTTGATAACTTTAATAATAATATATGTTTATCTTTCAATTTTTATAACAAATTGAGATAATGATATCCTCGCTGGGATCACCCGTGCTGAAGAAATCATTTATATTTATATATGAAGTAATTATAAATCTATTAGTTGGTGTGTTTTAGTGCAGTTGAGTGGTTTCGGTTTCAGTCTGTGTTTGGGTGTCAGTATATTTTGTATTTCTGATCTGCCGATGATGTTGAAATATTTTTGTTTTGAATGAGAGTGGGATTTAGTTGTTATGTTAAGTACCATAGTAAAGGCAGCTTTTTTGCCCAAATGTCGAATTTGTAGTTGCTTGTTGGATTTGTACCAATTTGGGTGGCGGGTTTGGGTACCCCCCCGGAACCGTTTGTTGGATGACCTGATATGAGGCTGATTTGGGGAGACCCTTTCACCTCTCCTTACTAATATCTTGACTCATCGATATCGGGAGGGATTTATTCAAACATCCGTCACTCCTGGACCCACTGATTCCTAGATTCATAACCACCCTTCATACATTTTTTCTTCCCAGTACATCCTCTCCTTTCCTTTCTTAAAAATACCCTCCACACAGTATACCCAAAGATGACAAAGGCCCTGAGGGAAATTATTTACCTCAAGGCCTCCGGTGTGGGGTTAATTTTAAAAAAATGTTTTCGAATCTGTGATCTAATGTTTCTAATATATGTTATTTCTTGTATTTTGTAATTATGTAAATCATGGAGTATTATTTTAGAATACAGTTGTTTAATTGAAATGATTTTGAGTTTGTTGAAGATTTCGTCAGTGTTAGGGGCTAGAGACTTTCAGAATAATTTTCACTGTGACATTTTAGGTTTTAATTTGTTTTTTAGGATATTGTCATTTGAACTGCCCCATCAGATAACATCGTATTCTAGTGGTGATTTGCAATGAGCCACGTAAATCTTGTTTTGAAAAAATACCAATAATAATAAAAAGGTTTTTAATTTTACTATTTATATAGTTAATAATGCCCACATCATTTTAAATTATGATCAGACATTACACCTAGATAAGTTACATGGTCAATGTTGTCCAATGAGGAACAATTTTGACGTTGTCCAAACATATTTTATAACACATTTTAGACCGGTCGGTAGCTGAGTTGACATCGCGTTTAGATCCCACCCAGGCGTAGCGTGTTCAATTCCTCGGCTGGCTAAGTCCTCCATCCCAACACAAGCAACATTTTCCGCTTACTGTGGTGGTAGTAAGAGATTTTCAAATATTGTCTGGTTATTCGCAACCCGGGAATGTTTGTCTTTCATTTAAAATATATAATATATATATATATATATATATATATATATATATATATGTGTTATATGTCACTGCGTTATGGGATTTAAGATCAAAAGATTTCGCCTATTCGAGAAGAAAACAAGTTATATTTTTTTTGATTATGGATGTAAAATTAAAAAAAGAGTTTACAGCCAATTTCGAGCATTATTGTGGTACCACAAGAGAATATAATTGCGGTAAACCAAATTGTTGAACCAACTCTGCGGTGGGAGCAATTAGTTCGCCATAAAGACTTATTCAGAAACACTCATTTTGAGTGACTTAATAAAATATATCCATGCTTCGAAACCGGCACATAAAATATGTCTTTAAGAAAACATACGACTTAACATTGAAGACAGACTACAACATGACCAAAATAGGACCATTACAGTTTTTTAAAGACACAAAGTTGAGAAAACGATAAAATTTAGAAAGTCGGTAGGAAAACCTCAATATTCGGCATTTATAATCTAGTAATGATATTTCCAATATGAATTACTTAAATTAAATCCCTTCATTGATATTAAATTCACAAAATAAAAATATATTTAACTGCAATAATTTTGAAAAATAGGTTCACAGATGTAGCTTTACTCGTATATTATATACTCGCTTTATTCATCAAAATAGTATACAGCTTTTGCCGAAATTGTTCAACACGGACAAAGTCATAAAAAGCCTTAAAATTGTAGCCGTCGCTTGGGGTATGAACCAGCCGACATTCCTGTCAGGCGGACAATTTAGAATTTCCTTTGCAACCCTTCTGGAAAATTTAAAGTAGCTTATTGAAGTGGACACGTTCCTAACCTCTTTGTGCTGGACACTTGGGCTTCGGACTGGGAGAGCCGGGACCCGAACCTGAACCCGGACCCGAACCCTGTGACAGCTGTAATGGACGTGACAACACTCTAGCCTTAGCCGTGACCGCTAGGTGGCAGATGGTTAGTTTCAAGCAAACAATTTGTGGGATCGTTGTAAAAATGTTTAAAAACACCGAAACCAGTTTTAGATAGTTCTTCAAATATAATCTAACGTACAAAACAATAAAACCTGTTTCACAAAAAATCTCAATTGAAATGTATTTCACTTTGGGCAACCGGTTTGTGAAATGTATTATTAGAATAGTTTGATAAGCCAATATGGTAATGTTAAATATAAAGCAACATCTTTTTTATGAAGCGGGAAAAACTATTGACGGTTGAAAATTGCATTTTGTTTTGCTACTGGTTTTTAGGTTAACTCGATTTTTCTTAGTTCAAAATGTAATTTCCGACGTAATCTTTATATCTTTGAAATATCTAATTGACTGCAAAAAACATGACCAGTATTAACTCGAATATATTCATTTGAATATGATATAATGTATCGCACAACTATTAATTTATAATCTAATGTTTATAAGACAAGGTTTTATGCATAGCATAAAAGATAACGAATAATTATGGGATGGTCCGATGCTCTGTAGGGAACCCGCTTGCACAGCGCGGTGTAAACTGTGCACCCTTCAATTATAAGCAATAATTAGTCTCCTGAAATACCAATACAAATTAAAAATAATAAACCGACATAGCTCAGTGGTTACAGAGCACCTGACCGGACATCAGAAGGCACGGGTTCAATTCCCGTTGGCAGCATTTATTTTTACTCGGGAGATATTTTCAATTTGTATTGGTATTTCAGGAGACTAATTATCGCTTATAATTATTTATTATTACGTTAAAATTCATTCGAATGGAAATGTATTAATGACTAAAATTTTATGGTGACGCTAAGTTATCGCCAGGGGAGCAGGACGAAATATTTTGAAGCTTGGTATTGAAAAGGTTGACAGTATTTTTATATAGTAACTACGAACTTGTACAAATTTACACTACCCACAAAAAACAATTTTAACCCGGAAATCCAATAGTCCCTATTTCATCGAAGTGCCGTCATTTAACAAGCCTCCTCCGCCGGAACGGTTGAATAGTTGGCAAACATATTTAAAGGTGAATGGATTTCGGAATGTCCGACAGGTGGGGATGCTCCCTAAGGGACTGTGATAAATTTGAGGCACCAACCCTTAAATGAAAAGTTCCAAGTGTTCAAACATTATTTAGAATGATATATTAGATTTGATGATAAAGGGTTTTTCCTGATGAGAGGAGTCGGTTGAAAAATATAATATAATATGTACTTATCTACCCACGATGTCCTGTGTCTTGTTATATTATACACATTTAATATAATTAGTATAAAATAGTGAAGATTTATGGAAGCAAAGGCATGGAACTTCGTTTCATTTGGTGGATTTTTAAATCTACTTAACTAGTACGTGAAGCAAGACACCGCCCTCCCTGATTATAGCCAACCTTTGATAGCCTGACGGCCCTTGAGCTGATTTTTTCACGAAAACGGCGCTATATAAATAATCCAATCATCATATTATTATAACCATAGTCGAGGGGTATGGCTCTCGTCTACCAATCCGACAGTCGCAGGATCAAATCCCTTTTTTGAGTACTCCCTTGGTTGAGTACACTAATTTTGAGAAGTCATTTCACAAGAAAGTTAGAAGCCTAAAATCTTCCGTTTTTTGGAAGTACTCAAAAAAGGGATTTGATCCTGCGACTGTCGGATTGGTAGACGAGAGCCTTACCAATCCGACAGTCGCAGGATCAAATCCTTTTTTTGAGTACTCCCTTGGTTGAGTACACTAATTTTGGGATGTCATTTCACAAGAAAGTTAGAAGCCTAAAATCTTCCGTTTTTTGGAGGCGAATAAAGTTTTAAAAAGTATTCTGAGGGACAATATTTTCTTTTTTTTAACTATGAAAGAAAACATTAAATTTTTGCATAAAACATCAGCAAGGTGGTTCCTACGATTCTCTATGTACTAGTGCAACGGTTGCAACCGATTCCTGAAGCGTCTCTACATGTTTCAACATGTCCACCGGAATTCTGGCTATTTCCTGCCGAACAAGATGTTTTTTTTATGGGGATATCTTAAGGTAAAGGTTTACAGTCCTGCTTCAACTCAAAAACCTTGTTTGAAGTTCAAAATAAAAATCTTGGAGGCATTTGCAATCTATTATTCTTTTCCGTGTTCCTACACATAGTGTGAATATTGTGCACATTTTTTTCGATAATTCAATAATCACAATTGAGCTATGCCGCTTTCTGAATTTCTACCGATTAATAAGAAATTTCTGTTTAACACTTCAATTTTAAGGTCCTAAAAAAAATATGTATTTGTTTTATTTTTGAAGATAATATCTATACATTCGTAGGTAATAAGTATTAAAATCGCTTGACAAACGTAGTCTATAAACGTTAGATTTCATTCACAAAACCGGTTTTTATTTATTTTGTTAATAATTTTATAAGAAAGCAAAAAAGTTATTCGAGTGAAACTGACACAGATAATCTTAGCTATAATACTGTATTTTTTAAAAGTTGTTTCCTTTACGCGTTCATACATTTCAATTGAAAAAATATTTTTTTTAGTAGTTATATTTATATTTTTTATTGAGTAATTTATTTTTTATTTATATTCTACTTAAGCAAAACAATAGGAAAACCTTCAATTTATTTAAAGCATTTTTTTGGTATTCCTAATGTAAGCAAATTCATTATAAAGATTAATCGAAATAGTGATTTAGCATTAAGCTTCGCCTTAAACGGTAATTAAATGAAATTCCCTCGATAGAAATTATAGCAAAGTAAGCACCGAAAATTATTAAAAACACGTTTTTTTCTTCTATTTAATAGATCAGAGGTATGAAATAATTCAGAATGTATCTTGTTTTTATTAAATCTTTTCACCATTTTCGCTTTATTATTATCATTTTTTTTAATTACCACGCTCCCTCTAACATACGTACTTACACATCTCCCTTTAAAACCACATTTTCCTTAAGGCCATGCACTACGTCGTGTAATATTTTAAATTGAGCCGCTATCAATAACAACCCTTACGTAGATGGCGATAAAGTTTGAATTCCCGTTTAACACCATCCGCCTGTTTTGATTTATGCAAGAAAAAAACATTGCCAAAAAGTGCCTTTTATTTTATTTTGTTGATGTTCAGGCATACATATTAATTTTTTTTCGATCATTTAATAAATAACTTAATTTGCCACATTATACAATAAAATTATAACCGAAAATGGGCTTGTAAGTAGGAGATTTTGAACTTTAAAGCAGTTTTTCTTTACATTATTTTTTTCTGGGCTTATAAAAAGACTTATTTAAAAAATACTCAATTATTTCAAAGGCCAAGATGTATTCTACTCGCAGTATTTAATTAAAGCATCTGAAAAATTTCCAGGCGCCCAAATTTTCAAACCAAAAACAAATGATTTTGCATTACTACGTATGCCATCGCCTTAAGAATTAAAAATAAGAATGTAATTTATTAAATTATTGTGCAAAAACTTTACGAACCTTGAAAATTAAAAGCTGATTTACAGCGAAACCGTTTAGTTAATTCAAAACCCGTTTTGTTAAAATAATTGAAAGGTCGCCCGGTGCTTGACGAAAATGTTCTACAATAATTACAAGTAAATTTCTCGGAATGCTTGTAAAAGGCAAGTCAATATAATTATGGGTCAAAGCTGTAAAATAACGAACGTATTTTACCTTTCAAAAAAAATGTTCGCTTTACTAATTGGCCTTTCAACGTCCGCCGTATCAACCCCTGGCCATCCTGATGTCAGCGTGTGTTTTCGTAATTGTCGTGTATTGTACCGTTTTTAAATGGCACGATTACGTAACTAACTAACCACCGTAAGTAAGTAACCTTCCGGGTAAGTATGGTACTTTATATTATTATCTCCATATATAGTTAGTAATAACATAGATCATTGTAGAAATGCATTATATATTTGTACAACGCCCTTGAGGTGATTTCGGACAAAAACAGCGCAATACAAATCATCCAAATATTATTATTATTTATTATTCTTATTGTGCCGTTTATCCGAAGGGGTAGGCAGAGAGGCTGAACCACCACGAAACTCTAGAACACACAAACTCCTTGATTATTCACACTATAATCTATCTATATAATTTAAAAAAAAACAGGTAAAACACGCTTTTTTTGAAAAAAAACGCCATCTTTTGGACGTAAAAGCAACACGCGCTATTGTTTTTCTCTCTGCACAGACATACTGGCCAACGCGTAGAACTGAATAAAATCATTGTCTGACTGAAGAAAGATATATTTGAACTAGTGGTCGAGGGGTAATGCTCTCGACTAGTAAGTCGGAGGTCGCGGGTTCAAATTCCGGCGTGCGCAATTTTATTTGATTAATTGTGTTATTTCAAAATTTATTCAGTTAAAAAATATATAGAGTATACTTGCGGCACGTTCCAGAGTGGAAGATACACTCAGTATCGCCCTAGTGTAAGACAACCATTAATAATTGAAACGTTACTTGAACTGGATTTAGCCATCTTTGGTGACCAGATTTGAACGTCTAGGTACTCTTCCACTTTCCTCTTTCTCATCTCCTTCCCTTCCCCACTACTTTCAGCCTCACAACATTCACCGAATGTGGGTGCCATAGTCTCACTGGCTCTAGGCGGTTTGGAGCAGTTGGGACTCTCGTGAGGCATACATATAAATATTTTTTTAAATCGCCTTGGAAAACGTAGAAAAGAAAATGACCCTTCATACCACCTGTATCCCTATTATCGATCAACTTTCCTGACTTTGAGACAACCTTGATAGTTGAGAACACGAAGTATATTTCAAAGATATTTCCAAGAAGACTAGACTTGAACAAATAGATTTCTTGGAGTCTGCTGTTATCCAACACAACTTCATCGGATTTACCTACCACACCGAATCACCCAAATCTGTCAACAACCAAAAAATAGAAAACTGCCCAAATCATGAAACGGAGATGTCAAATAATCATTATTATTATTAATAACGCATGTTTCCTAGTTTGAAGTATTGATAAATTAATAATTTTTTTTTGTTTGATTTTCCATGTGTTTTTTCGTTCGATAATTTTTTTATACTTTTAAACATATTTTAAACATTTAACCAATCGAAGCTTTCAGATTATTCTGGAGTTATAGCAATTAGAAGTGAGCGCGGGAGAGTCAGCCCAAAACTCAGGTGGCGATCGATTCCCCCAACTTTCTTCTTCATCATATCCTTCCCCTTCCCACTGCCTTATAACTTATCCCTATAGGGAATGCCATAGGCTCACTGGCTTTAGACGGTTGGGAGCAGTTGGGACTTTTGTGCGGTATTTACATAAAAAAATGTTCAATTTATACTTTAGATTTGGAAGCACAAGGAATAACTGCTAAAAATTAATTTCAATTGTTGAGTTCAAAGTAGAAGTACAAAAAGGATTAAAAAATACTTAAAGATATACAAAAAGTTATTTTGCAGAGTTCTTATATTGAACCCTGACCTTTAAGAGCAGACGGGAAGGTTCAGGAGAAGTTTAAGTTCCCAGAACTTGGTCACTGTGTTCTTTGGTGTAGCAACAAATAATG